>NW_027315126.1:0-69672 GCF_023375885.2 Dermacentor andersoni | reverse complement strand
ACACACGCGAGACAGATAATCCACGTGCGCGTTCTGCAAAAAGCACCATTTGCATGCACATCTTGTGGTTTTGCAGAAAACTTCATCCGCGTCTACCAAAAGATGCATGTGCATGCTTAAAACGCGTTTTCGCACAAATCCGTGCGCGGGTGCTAAAAAGA
This sequence comes from Dermacentor andersoni, assembly GCF_023375885.2. Lineage (NCBI taxonomy): Eukaryota > Metazoa > Arthropoda > Arachnida > Ixodida > Ixodidae > Dermacentor > Dermacentor andersoni. The sequence continues at coordinate 69,511 of NW_027315126.1, read as the reverse complement.
GCAGCATCGGCATGCTTAGCACGTCGTTTGGTAGAAATCCACGTGCGCGTTCTGCAAAAAGCACCATTTGCATGCACATCTTGTGGTTTTGCAGAAAACTTCATCCGCGTCTACCAAAAGATGCATGTGCATGCTTAAAACGCGTTTTCGCACAAATGCGTGCGCGGGTGCTAAAAAGAGCAGCATCGGCATGCTTAGCACGTCGTTGGGTAGAAATCCACGAGCGCGTTCTGCAAAAAGCACCATTTGCATGCACATCTTGTGGTTTTGCAGAAAACTTCATCCGCGTCTACCAAAAGATGCATGTGCATGCTTAAAACGCGTTTTCGCACAAATGCGTGCGCGGGTGCTAAAAAGAGCAGCATCGGCATGCTTAGCACGTCGTTTGGTAGAAATCCACGTGCGCGTTCTGCCAAAAGCACCATTTGCATGCACATCTTGTGGTTTTGCAGAAAACTTCATCCGCGTCTACCAAAAGATGCATGTGCATGCTTAAAACGCGTTTTCGCACAAATCCGTGCGCGGGTGCAAAAAAGAGCAGCATCGGCATGCTTAGCACGTCGTTTGGTAGAAATCCACGTGCGCGTTCTGCAAAAAGCACCATTTGCATGCACATCTTGTGGTTTTGCAGAAAACTTCATCCGCGTCTACCAAAAGATGCATGTGCATGCTTAAAACGCGTTTTCGCACAAATGCGTGCGCGGGTGCTAAAAAGAGCAGCATCGGCATGCTTAGCACGTTGTTTGGTAGAAATCCACGTGCGCGTTCTGCAAAAAGCACCATTTGCATGCACATCTTGTGGTTTTGCAGAAAACTTCATCCGCGTCTACCAAAAGATGCATGTGCATGCTTAAAACGCGTTTTCGCACAAATGCGTGCGCGGGTGCTAAAAAGAGCAGCATCGGCATGCTTAGCACGTCGTTGGGTAGAAATCCACGAGCGCGTTCTGCAAAAAGCACCATTTGCATGCACATCTTGTGGTTTTGCAGAAAACTTCATCCGCGTCTACCAAAAGATGCATGTGCATGCTTAAAACGCGTTTTCGCACAAATGCGTGCGCGGGTGCTAAAAAGAGCAGCATCGGCATGCTTAGCACGTTGTTTGGTAGAAATCCACGTGCGCGTTCTGCAAAAAGCACCATTTGCATGCACATCTTGTGGTTTTGCAGAAAACTTCATCCGCGTCTACCAAAAGATGCATGTGCATGCTTAAAACGCGTTTTCGCACAAATGCGTGCGCGGGTGCTAAAAAGAGCAGCATCGGCATGCTTAGCACGTCGTTTGGTAGAAATCTACGTGCGCGTTCTGCAAAAAGCACCATTTGCATGCACATCTTGTGGTTTTGCAGAAAACTTCATCCGCGTCTACCAAAAGATGCATGTGCATGCTTAAAACGCGTTTTCGCACAAATGCGTGCGCGGGTGCTAAAAAGAGCAGCATCGGCATGCTTAGCACGTCGTTTGGTAGAAATCCACGTGCGCGTTCTGCAAAAAGCACCATTTGCATGCACATCTTGTGGTTTTGCAGAAAACTTCATCCGCGTCTACCAAAAGATGCATGTGCATGCTTAAAACGCGTTTTCGCACAAATGCGTGCGCGGGTGCTAAAAAGAGCAGCATCGGCATGCTTAGCACGTCGTTTGGTAGAAATCCACGTGCGCGTTCTGCCAAAAGCACCATTTGCATGCACATCTTGTGGTTTTGCAGAAAACTTCATCCGCGTCTACCAAAAGATGCATGTGCATGCTTAAAACGCGTTTTCGCACAAATGCGTGCGCGGGTGCTAAAAAGAGCAGCATCGGCATGCTTAGCACGTCGTTTGGTAGAAATCCACGTGCGCGTTCTGCCAAAAGCACCATTTGCATGCACATCTTGTGGTTTTGCAGAAAACTTCATCCGCGTCTACCAAAAGATGCATGTGCATGCTTAAAACGCGTTTTCGCACAAATCCGTGCGCGGGTGCTAAAAAGAGCAGCATCGGCATGCTTAGCACGTCGTTTGGTAGAAATCCACGTGCGCGTTCTGCCAAAAGCACCATTTGCATGCACATCTTGTGGTTTTGCAGAAAACTTCATCCGCGTCTACCAAAAGATGCATGTGCATGCTTAAAACGCGTTTTCGCACAAATCCGTGCGCGGGTGCTAAAAAGAGCAGCATCGGCATGCTTAGCACGTCGTTTGGTAGAAATCCACGTGCGCGTTCTGCAAAAAGCACGATTTGCAAGCACATCTTGTGGTTTTGCAGAAAACTTCATCCGCGTCTACCAAAAGATGCATGTGCATGCTTAAAACGCGTTTTCGCACAAATGCGTGCGCGGGTGCTAAAAAGAGCAGCATCGGCATGCTTAGCACGTTGTTTGGTAGAAATCCACGGGCGCGTTCTGCAAAAAGCACCATTTGCATGCACATCTTGTGGTTTTGCAGAAAACTTCATCCGCGTCTACCAAAAGATGCATGTGCATGCTTAAAACGCGTTTTCGCACAAATGCGTGCGCGGGTGCTAAAAAGAGCAGCATCGGCATGCTTAGCGCGTCGTTTGGTAGAAATCCACGTGCGCGTTCTGCAAAAAGCACCATTTGCATGCACATCTTGTGGTTTTGCAGAAAACTTCATCCGCGTCTACCAAAAGATGCATGTGCATGCTTAAAACGCGTTTTCGCACAAATGCGTGCGCGGGTGCTAAAAAGAGCAGCATCGGCATGCTTAGCACGTCGTTTGGTAGAAATCCATGTGCGCGTTCTGCCAAAAGCACCATTTGCATGCACATCTTGTGGTTTTGCAGAAAACTTCATCCGCGTCTACCAAAAAATGCATGTGCATGCTTAAAACGCGTTTTCGCACAAATCCGTGCGCGGGTGCTAAAAAGAGCAGCATCGGCATGCTTAGCACGTCGTTTGGTAGAAATCCACGTGCGCGTTCTGCCAAAAGCACCATTTGCATGCACATCTTGTGGTTTTGCAGAAAACTTCATCCGCGTCTACCAAAAGATGCATGTGCATGCTTAAAACGCGTTTTCGCACAAATGCGTGCGCGGGTGCTAAAAAGAGCAGCATCGGCATGCTTAGCACGTTGTTTGGTAGAAATCCACGTGCGCGTTCTGCAAAAAGCACCATTTGCATGCACATCTTGTGGTTTTACAGAAAACTTCATCCGCGTCTACCAAAAGATGCATGTGCATGCTTAAAACGCGTTTTCGCACAAATGCGTGCGCGGGTGCTAAAAAGAGCAGCATCGGCATGCTTAGCACGTCGTTTGGTAGAAATCCACGTGCGCGTTCTGCAAAAAGCACCATTTGCATGCACATCTTGTGGTTTTGCAGAAAACTTCATCCGCGTCTACCAAAAGATGCATGTGCATGCTTAAACCGCGTTTTCGCACAAATGCGTGCGCGGGTGCTAAAAGGAGCAGCATCGGCATGCTTAGCACGTCGTTTGGTAGAAATCTACGTGCGCGTTCTGCCAAAAGCACCATTTGCAAGCACATCTTGTGGTTTTGCAGAAAACTTCATCCGCGTCTACCAAAAGATGCATGTGCATGCTTAAAACGCGTTTTCGCAGAAATCCGTGCGCGGGTGCTAAAAAGAGCAGCATCGGCAAGCTTAGCACATCGTTTGGTAGAAATCCACGTGCGCGTTCTGCAAAAAGCACCATTTGCATGCACATCTTGTGGTTTTGCAGAAAACTTCATCCGCGTCTACCAAAAGATGCATGTGCATGCTTAAAACGCGTTTTCGCACAAATGCGTGCGCGGGTGCTAAAAAGAGCAGCATCGGCATGCTTAGCACGTCGTTTGGTAGAAATCCACGTGCGCGTTCTGCAAAAAGCACCATTTGCATGCACATATTGTGGTTTTGCAGAAAACTTCATCCGCGTCTACCAAAAGATGCATGTGCATGCTTAAAACGCGTTTTCGCACAAATGCGTGCGCGGGTGCTAAACAGAGCAGCATCGGCATGCTTAGCACGTCGTTTGGTAGAAATCCACGTGCGCGTTCTGCAAAAAGCACCATTTGCATGCACATCTTGTGGTTTTGCAGAAAACTTCATCCGCGTCTACCAAAAGATGCATGTGCATGCTTAAAACGCGTTTTCGCACAAATCCGTGCGCGGGTGCTAAAAAGAGCAGCATCGGCATGCTTAGCACGTCGTTTGGTAGAAATCCACGTGCGCGTTCTGCAAAAAGCACCATTTGCATGCACATCTTGTGGTTTTGCAGAAAACTTCATCCGCGTCTACCAAAAGATGCATGTGCATGCTTCAAACGCGTTTTCGCACAAATGCGTGCGCGGGTGCTAAAAAGAGCAGCATCGGCATGCTTAGCACGTCGTTTGGTAGAAATCCACGAGCGCGTTCTGCAAGAAGCACCATTTGCATGCACATCTTGTGGTTTTGCAGAAAACTTCATCCGCGTCTACCAAAAGATGCATGTGCATGCTTAAAACGCGTTTTCGCACAAATGCGCGCGCGGGTGCTAAAAAGAGCAGCATCGGCATGCTTAGCACGTCGTTTGGTAGAAATCCACGTGCGCGTTCTGCCAAAAGCACGATATGCATGCACATCTTGTGGTTTTGCAGAAAACTTCATCCGCGTCTACCAAAAGATGCATGTGCATGCTTAAAACGCGTTTTCGCACAAATCCGTGCGCGGGTGCTAAAAAGAGCAGCATCGGCATGCTTAGCACGTCGTTTGGTAGAAATCCACGTGCGCGTTCTGCAAAAAGCACCATTTGCATGCACATCTTGTGGTTTTGCAGAAAACTTCATCCGCGTCTACCAAAAGATGCATGTGCATGCTTAAAACGCGTTTTCGCACAAATGCGTGCGCGGGTGCTAAAAAGAGCAGCATCGGCATGCTTAGCACGTCGTTTGGTAGAAATCCACGTGCGCGTTCTGCCAAAAGCACCATTTGCATGCACATCTTGTGGTTTTGCAGAAAACTTCATCCGCGTCTACCAAAAGATGCATGTGCATGCTTAAAACGCGTTTTCGCACAAATCCGTGGGCGGGTGCTAAAAAGAGCAGCATCGGCATGCTTAGCACGTCGTTTGGTAGAAATCCACGTGCGCGTTCTGCAAAAAGCACCATTTGCATGCACATCTTGTGGTTTTGCAGAAAACTTCATCCGCGTCTACCAAAAGATGCATGTGCATGCTTAAAACGCGTTTTCGCACAAATGCGTGCGCGGGTGCTAAAAAGAGCAGCATCGGCATGCTTAGCACGTCGTTTGGTAGAAATCCACGAGCGCGTTCTGCAAAAAGCACCATTTGCATGCACATCTTGTGGTTTTGCAGAAAACTTCATCCGCGTCTACCAAAATATGCATGTGCATGCTTAAAACGCGTTTTCGCACAAATGCGTGCGCGGGTGCTAAAAAGAGCAGCATCGGCATGCTTAGCACGTCGTTTGGTAGAAATCCACGTGCGCGTTCTGCCAAAAGCACCATTTGCATGCACATCTTGTGGTTTTGCAGAAAACTTCATCCGCGTCTACCAAAAGATGCATGTGCATGCTTAAAACGCGTTTTCGCACAAATCCGTGCGCGGGTGCTAAAAAGAGCAGCATCGGCATGCTTAGCACGTCGTTTGGTAGAAATCCACGAGCGCATTCTGCAAAAAGCACCATTTGCATGCACATCTTGTGGTTTTGCAGAAAACTTCATAAGCGTCTACCAAAAGATGCATGTGCATGCTTAAAACGCGTTTTCGCACAAATGCGTGCGCGGGTGCTAAAAAGAGCAGCATCGGCATGCTTAGCACGTCGTTGGGTAGAAATCCACGAGCGCGTTCTGCAAAAAGCACCATTTGCATGCACATCTTGTGGTTTTGCAGAAAACTTCATCCGCGTCTACCAAAAGATGCATGTGCATGCTTAAAACGCGTTTTCGCACAAATCCGTGGGCGGGTGCTAAAAAGAGCAGCATCGGCATGCTTAGCACGTCGTTTGGTAGAAATCCACGTGCGCGTTCTGCAAAAAGCACCATTTGCATGCACATCTTGTGGTTTTGCAGAAAACTTCATCCGCGTCTACCAAAAGATGCATGTGCATGCTTAAAACGCGTTTTCGCACAAATGCGTGCGCGGGTGCTAAAAAGAGCAGCATCGGCATGCTTAGCACGTCGTTTGGTAGAAATCCACGAGCGCGTTCTGCAAAAAGCACCATTTGCATGCACATCTTGTGGTTTTGCAGAAAACTTCATCCGCGTCTACCAAAATATGCATGTGCATGCTTAAAACGCGTTTTCGCACAAATGCGTGCGCGGGTGCTAAAAAGAGCAGCATCGGCATGCTTAGCACGTCGTTTGGTAGAAATCCACGTGCGCGTTCTGCCAAAAGCACCATTTGCATGCACATCTTGTGGTTTTGCAGAAAACTTCATCCGCGTCTACCAAAAGATGCATGTGCATGCTTAAAACGCGTTTTCGCACAAATCCGTGCGCGGATGCTAAAAAGAGCAGCATCGGCATGCTTAGCACGTCGTTTGGTAGAAATCCACGTGCGCGTTCTGCCAAAAGCACCATTTGCATGCACATCTTGTGGTTTTGCAGAAAACTTCATCCGCGTCTACCAAAAGATGCATGTGCATGCTTGAAACGCGTTTTCGCACAAATCCGTGCGCGGATGCTAAAAAGAGCAGCATCGGCATGCTTAGCACGTCGTTTGGTAGAAATCCACGTGCGCGTTCTGCAAAAAGCACCATTTGCATGCACATATTGTGGTTTTGCAGAAAACTTCATCCGCGTCTACCAAAAGATGCATGTGCATGCTTAAAACGCGTTTTCGCACAAATGCGTGCGCGGGTGCTAAAAAGAGCAGCATCGGCATGCTTAGCACGTCGTTTGGTAGAAATCCACAAGCGCGTTCTGCAAAAAGCACCATTTGCATGCACATCTTGTGGTTTTGCAGAAAACTTCATCCGCGTCTACCAAAAGATGCATGTGCATGCTTAAAACGCGTTTTCGCACAAATCCGTGCGCGGGTGCTAAAAAGATCAGCATCGGCATGCTTAGCACGTCGTTTGGTAGAAATCCACGTGCGCGTTCTGCAAAAAGCACCATTTGCATGCACATCTTGTGGTTTTGCAGAAAACTTCATCCGCGTCTACCAAAAGATGCATGTGCATGCTTAAAACGCGTTTTCGCACAAATGCGTGCGCGGGTGCTAAAAAGAGCAGCATCGGCATGCTTAGCACGTCGTTTGGTAGAAATCCACGAGCGCGTTCTGCAAAAAGCACCATTTGCATGCACATCTTGTGGTTTTGCAGAAAACTTCATCCGCGTCTACCAAAAGATGCATGTGCATGCTTAAAACGCGTTTTCGCACAAATGCGTGCGCGGGTGCTTAAAAGAGCAGCATCGGCATGCTTAGCACGTCGTTTGGTAGAAATCCACGTGCGCGTTCTGCCAAAAGCACCATTTGGATGCACATCTTGTGGTTTTGCAGAAAACTTCATCCGCGTCTACCAAAAGATGCATGTGCATGCTTAAAACGCGTTTTCGCACAAATCCGTGCGCGGGTGCTAAAAAGAGCAGCATCGGCATGCTTATCACGTCGTTTGGTAGAAATCCACGAGCGCGTTCTGCAAAAAGCACCATTTGCATGCACATCTTGTGGTTTTGCAGAAAACTTCATCCGCGTCTACCAAAAGATGCATGTGCATGCTTAAAACGCGTTTTCGCACAAATCCGTGCGCGGGTGCTAAAAAGAGCAGCATCGGCATGCTTAGCACGTCGTTTGGTAGAAATCCACGTGCGCGTTCTGCAAAAAGCACCATTTGCATGCACATCTTGTGGTTTTGCAGAAAACTTCATCCGCGTCTACCAAAAGATGCATGTGCATGCTTAAAACGCGTTTTCGCACAAATCCGTGCGCGGGTGCTAAAAAGAGCAGCATCGGCATGCTTAGCACGTCGTTTGGTAGAAATCCACGTGCGCGTTCTGCAAAAAGCACCATTTGCATGCACATCTTGTGGTTTTGCAGAAAACTTCATCCGCGTCTACCAAAAGATGCATGTGCATGCTTAAAACGCGTTTTCGCACAAATGCGTGCGCGAGTGCTAAAAAGAGCAGCATCGGCATGCTTAGCACGTCGTTTGGTAGAAATCCACGTGCGCGTTCTGCAAAAAGCACGATTTGCAAGCACATCTTGTGGTTTTGCAGAAAACTTCATCCGCGTCTACCAAAAGATGCATGTGCATGCTTAAAACGCGTTTTCGCACAAATGCGTGCGCGGGTGCTAAAAAGAGCAGCATCGGCATGCTTAGCACGTCATTTGGTAGAAATCCACGTGCGCGTTCTGCAAAAAGCACCATTTGCATGCACATCTTGTGGTTTTGCAGAAAACTTCATCCGCGTCTACCAAAAGATGCATGTGCATGCTTAAAACGCGTTTTCGCACAAATGCGTGCGCGGGTGCTAAAAAGAGCAGCATCGGCATGCTTAGCACGTCGTTTGGTAGAAATCCACGAGCGCGTTCTGCAAAAAGCACCATTTGCATGCACATCTTGTGGTTTTGCAGAAAACTTCATCCGCGTCTACCAAAAGATGCATGTGCATGCTTAAAACGCGTTTTCGCACAAATGCGTGCGCGGGTGCTAAAAAGAGCAGCATCGGCATGCTTAGCACGTCGTTTGGTAGAAATCCACGTGCGCGTTCTGCAAAAAGCACCATTTGCATGCACATCTTGTGGTTTTGCAGAAAACTTCATCCGCGTCTACCAAAAGATGCATGTGCATGCTTAAAACGCGTTTTCGCACAAATCCGTGCGCGGGTGCTAAAAAGAGCAGCATCGGCATGCTTAGCACGTCGTTTGGTAGAAATCCACGTGCGCGTTCTGCAAAAAGCACCATTTGCATGCACATCTTGTGGTTTTGCAGAAAACTTCATCCGCGTCTACCAAAAGATGCATGTGCATGCTTAAAACGCGTTTTCGCACAAATCCGTGCGCGGGTGCTAAAAAGAGGAGCATCGGCAAGCTTAGCACATACATCGTTTGGTAGAAATCCACGTGCGCGTTCTGCCAAAAGCACCATTTGCATGCACATCTTGTGGTTTTGCAGAAAACTTCATCCGCGTCTACCAAAAGATGCATGTGCATGCTTAAAACGCGTTTTCGCACAAATCCGTGCGCGGGTGCTAAAAAGAGCAGCATCGGCATGCTTAGCACGTCGTTTGGTAGAAATCCACGTGCGCGTTCTGCAAAAAGCACCATTTGCATGCACATCTTGTGGTTTTGCAGAAAACTTCATCCGCGTCTACCAAAAGATGCATGTGCATGCTTAAAACGCGTTTTCGCACAAATCCGTGCGCGGGTACTAAAAAGAGCAGCATCGGCATGCTTAGCACGTCGTTTGGTAGAAATCCACGTGCGCGTTCTGCAAAAAGCACCATTTGCATGCACATCTTGTGGTTTTGCAGAAAACTTCATCCGCGTCTACCAAAAGATGCATGTGCATGCTTAAAACGCGTTTTCGCACAAATGCGTGCGCGGGTGCTAAAAAGAGCAGCATCGGCATGCTTAGCACGTCGTTGGGTAGAAATCCACGAGCGCGTTCTGCAAAAAGCACCATTTGCATGCACATCTTGTGGTTTTGCAGAAAACTTCATCCGCGTCTACCAAAAGATGCATGTGCATGCTTAAAACGCGTTTTCGCACAAATGCGTGCGCGGGTGCTAAAAAGAGCAGCATCGGCATGCTTAGCACGTCGTTTGGTAGAAATCCACGTGCGCGTTCTGCCAAAAGCACCATTTGCATGCACATCTTGTGGTTTTGCAGAAAACTTCATCCGCGTCTACCAAAAGATGCATGTGCATGCTTAAAACGCGTTTTCGCACAAATCCGTGCGCGGGTGCTAAAAAGAGCAGCATCGGCATGCTTAGCACGTCGTCTGGTAGAAATCCACGTGCGCGTTCTGCAAAAAGCACCATTTGCATGCACATCTTGTGGTTTTGCAGAAAACTTCATCCGCGTCTACCAAAAGATGCATGTGCATGCTTAAAACGCGTTTTCGCACAAATGCGTGCGCGGGTGCTAAAAAGAGCAGCATCGGCATGCTTAGCACGTTGTTTGGTAGAAATCCACGTGCGCGTTCTGCAAAAAGCACCATTTGCATGCACATCTTGTGGTTTTGCAGAAAACTTCATCCGCGTCTACCAAAAGATGCATGTGCATGCTTAAAACGCGTTTTCGCACAAATGCGTGCGCGGGTGCTAAAAAGAGCAGCATCGGCATGCTTAGCACGTCGTTTGGTAGAAATCCACGTGCGCGTTCTGCAAAAAGCACCATTTGCATGCACATCTTGTGGTTTTGCAGAAAACTTCATCCGCGTCTACCAAAAGATGCATGTGCATGCTTAAAACGCGTTTTCGCACAAATGCGTGCGCGGGTGCTAAAAAGAGCAGCATCGGCATGCTTAGCACGTCGTTTGGTAGAAATCCACGTGCGCGTTCTGCCAAAAGCACCATTTGCATGCACATCTTGTGGTTTTGCAGAAAACTTCATCCGCGTCTACCAAAAGATGCATGTGCATGCTTAAAACGCGTTTTCGCACAAATGCGTGCGCGGGTGCTTAAAAGAGCAGCATCGGCATGCTTAGCACGTCGTTTGGTAGAAATCCACGTGCGCGTTCTGCCAAAAGCACCATTTGCATGCACATCTTGTGGTTTTGCAGAAAACTTCATCCGCGTCTACCAAAAGATGCATGTGCATGCTTAAAACGCGTTTTCGCACAAATCCGTGCGCGGGTGCTAAAACGAGCAGCATCGGCATGCTTAGCACGTCGTTTGGTAGAAATCCACGTGCGCGTTCTGCCAAAAGCACCATTTGCATGCACATCTTGTGGTTTTGCAGAAAACTTCATCCGCGTCTACCAAAAGATGCATGTGCATGCTTAAAACGCGTTTTCGCACAAATCCGTGCGCGGGTGCTAAAAAGAGCAGCATCGGCATGCTTAGCACGTCGTTTGGTAGAAATCCACGTGCGCGTTCTGCCAAAAGCACCATTTGCATGCACATCTTGTGGTTTTGCAGAAAACTTCATCCGCGTCTACCAAAAGATGCATGTGCATGCTTAAAACGCGTTTTCGCACAAATCCGTGCGCGGGTGCTAAAAAGAGCAGCATCGGCATGCTTAGCACGTCGTTTGGTAGAAATCCACGTGCGCGTTCTGCAAAAAGCACCATTTGCATGCACATCTTGTGGTTTTGCAGAAAACTTCATCCGCGTCTACCAAAAGATGCATGTGCATGCTTAAAACGCGTTTTCGCACAAATGCGTGCGCGGGTGCTAAAAAGAGCAGCATCGGCATGCTTAGCACGTTGTTTGGTAGAAATCCACGTGCGCGTTCTGCAAAAAGCACCATTTGCATGCACATCTTGTGGTTTTGCAGAAAACTTCATCCGCGTCTACCAAAAGATGCATGTGCATGCTTAAAACGCGTTTTCGCACAAATGCGTGCGCGGGTGCTAAAAAGAGCAGCATCGGCATGCTTAGCACGTCGTTTGGTAGAAATCCACGTGCGCGTTCAGCAAAAAGCACCATTTGCATGCACATCTTGTGGTTTTGCAGAAAACTTCATCCGCGTCTACCAAAAGATGCATGTGCATGCTTAAAACGCGTTTTCGCACAAATCCGTGCGCGGGTGCTAAAAAGAGCAGCATCGGCATGCTTAGCACGTCGTTTGGTAGAAATCCACATGCGCGTTCTGCAAAAAGCACCATTTGCATGCACATCTTGTGGTTTTCAGAAAACTTCATCCGCGTCTACCAAAAGATGCATGTGCATGCTTAAAACGCGTTTTCGCACAAATGCGTGCGCGGGTGCTAAAAAGAGCAGCATCGGCATGCTTAGCACGACGTTTGGTAGAAATCCACGTGCGCGTTCTGCCAAAAGCACAATTTGCATGCACATCTTGTGGTTTTGCAGAAAACTTCATCCGCGTCTACCAAAAGATGCATGTGCATGCTTAAAACGCGTTTTCGCACAAATCCGTGCGCGGGTGCTAAAAAGAGGAGCATCGGCAAGCTTAGCACATCGTTTGGTAGAAATCCACGTGCGCGTTCTGCCAAAAGCACCATTTGCATGCACATCTTGTGGTTTTGCAGAAAACTTCATCCGCGTCTACCAAAAGATGCATGTGCACGCTTAAAACGCGTTTTCGCACAAATCCGTGCGCGGGTGCTAAAAAGAGCAGCATCGGCATGCTTAGCACGTCGTCTGGTAGAAATCCACGTGCGCGTTCTGCAAAAAGCACCATTTGCATGCACATCTTGTGGTTTTGCAGAAAACTTCATCCGCGTCTACCAAAAGATGCATGTGCATGCTTAAAACGCGTTTTCGCACAAATGCGTGCGCGGGTGCTAAAAAGAGCAGCATCGGCATGCTTAGCACGTTGTTTGGTAGAAATCCACGTGCGCGTTCTGCAAAAAGCACCATTTGCATGCACATCTTGTGGTTTTGCAGAAAACTTCATCCGCGTCTACCAAAAGATGCATGTGCATGCTTAAAACGCGTTTTCGCACAAATGCGTGCGCGGGTGCTAAAAAGAGCAGCATCGGCATGCTTAGCACGTCGTTTGGTAGAAATCCACGTGCGCGTTCTGCAAAAAGCACCATTTGCATGCACATATTGTGGTTTTGCAGAAAACTTCATCCGCGTCTACCAAAAGATGCATGTGCATGCTTAAAACGCGTTTTCGCACAAATGCGTGCGCGGGTGCTAAAAAGAGCAGCATCGGCATGCTTAGCACGTCGTTTGGTAGAAATCCACGTGCGCGTTCTGCCAAAAGCACCATTTGCATGCACATCTTGTGGTTTTGCAGAAAACTTCATCCGCGTCTACCAAAAGATGCATGTGCATGCTTAAAACGCGTTTTCGCACAAATGCGTGCGCGGGTGCTTAAAAGAGCAGCATCGGCATGCTTAGCACGTCGTTTGGTAGAAATCCACGTGCGCGTTCTGCCAAAAGCACCATTTGCATGCACATCTTGTGGTTTTGCAGAAAACTTCATCCGCGTCTACCAAAAGATGCATGTGCATGCTTAAAACGCGTTTTCGCACAAATCCGTGCGCGGGTGCTAAAAAGAGCAGCATCGGCATGCTTAGCACGTCGTTTGGTAGAAATCCACGTGCGCGTTCTGCCAAAAGCACCATTTGCATGCACATCTTGTGGTTTTGCAGAAAACTTCATCCGCGTCTACCAAAAGATGCATGTGCATGCTTAAAACGCGTTTTCGCACAAATCCGTGCGCGGGTGCTAAAAAGAGCAGCATCGGCATGCTTAGCACGTCGTTTGGTAGAAATCCACGTGCGTGTTCTGCCAAAAGCACCATTTGCATGCACATCTTGTGGTTTTGCAGAAAACTTCATCCGCGTCTACCAAAAGATGCATGTGCATGCTTAAAACGCGTTTTCGCACAAATCCGTGCGCGGGTGCTAAAAAGAGCAGCATCGGCATGCTTAGCACGTCGTTTGGTAGAAATCCACGTGCGCGTTCTGCAAAAAGCACCATTTGCATGCACATCTTGTGGTTTTGCGGAAAACTTCATCCGCGTCTACCAAAAGATGCATGTGCATGCTTAAAACGCGTTTTCGCACAAATGCGTGCGCGGGTGCTAAAAAGAGCAGCATCGGCATGCTTAGCACGTTGTTTGGTAGAAATCCACGTGCGCGTTCTGCAAAAAGCACCATTTGCATGCACATCTTGTGGTTTTGCAGAAAACTTCATCCGCGTCTACCAAAAGATGCATGTGCATGCTTAAAACGCGTTTTCGCACAAATGCGTGCGCGGGTGCTAAAAAGAGCAGCATCGGCATGCTTAGCACGTCGTTTGGTAGAAATCCACGTGCGCGTTCAGCAAAAAGCACCATTTGCATGCACATCTTGTGGTTTTGCAGAAAACTTCATCCGCGTCTATCAAAATATGCATGTGCATGCTTAAAACGCGTTTTCGCACAAATGCGTGCGCGGGTGCTAAAAAGAGCAGCATCGGCATGCTTAGCACGTCGTTTGGTAGAAATCCACGTGCGCGTTCAGCAAAAAGCACCATTTGCATGCACATCTTGTGGTTTTGCAGAAAACTTCATCCGCGTCTATCAAAATATGCATGTGCATGCTTAAAACGCGTTTTCGCACAAATGCGTGCGCGGGTGCTAAAAAGAGCAGCATCGGCATGCTTAGCACGTCGTTTGGTAGAAATCTACGTGCGCGTTCTGCCAAAAGCACCATTTGCATGCACATCTTGTGGTTTTGCAGAAAACTTCATCCGCGTCTACCAAAAGATGCATGTGCATGCTTAAAACGCGTTTTCGCACAAATCCGTGCGCGGGTGCTAAAAAGAGCAGCATCGGCATGCTTAGCACGTCGTTTGGTAGAAATCCACATGCGCGTTCTGCAAAAAGCACCATTTGCATGCACATCTTGTGGTTTTCAGAAAACTTCATCCGCGTCTACCAAAAGATGCATGTGCATGCTTAAAACGCGTTTTCGCACAAATGCGTGCGCGGGTGCTAAAAAGAGCAGCATCGGCATGCTTAGCACGTCGTTTGGTAGAAATCCACGTGCGCGTTCTGCCAAAAGCACCATTTGCATGCACATCTTGTGGTTTTGCAGAAAACTTCATCCGCGTCTACCAAAAGATGCATGTGCATGCTTAAAACGCGTTTTCGCACAAATCCGTGCGCGGGTGCTAAAAAGAGGAGCATCGGCAAGCTTAGCACATCGTTTGGTAGAAATCCACGTGCGCGTTCTGCCAAAAGCACCATTTGCATGCACATCTTGTGGTTTTGCAGAAAACTTCATCCGCGTCTACCAAAAGATGCATGTGCATGCTTAAAACGCGTTTTCGCACAAATCCGTGCGCGGGTGCTAAAAAGAGCAGCATCGGCATGCTTAGCACGTCGTTTGGTAGAAATCCACGTGCGCGTTCTGCAAAAAGCACCATTTGCATGCACATCTTGTGGTTTTGCAGAAAACTTCATCCGCGTCTACCAAAAGATGCATGTGCATGCTTAAAACGCGTTTTCGCACAAATGCGTGCGCGGGTGCTAAAAAGAGCAGCATCGGCATGCTTAGCACGTCGTTGGGTAGAAATCCACGAGCGCGTTCTGCAAAAAGCACCATTTGCATGCACATCTTGTGGTTTTGCAGAAAACTTCATCCGCGTCTACCAAAAGATGCATGTGCATGCTTAAAACGCGTTTTCGCACAAATGCGTGCGCGGGTGCTAAAAAGAGCAGCATCGGCATGCTTAGCACGTCGTTTGGTAGAAATCCACGTGTGCGTTCTGCCAAAAGCACCATTTGCATGCACATCTTGTGGTTTTGCAGAAAACTTCATCCGCGTCTACCAAAAGATGCATGTGCATGCTTAAAACGCGTTTTCGCACAAATCCGTGCGCGGGTGCTAAAAAGAGCAGCATCGGCATGCTTAGCACGTCGTTTGGTAGAAATCCACATGCGCGTTCTGCAAAAAGCACCATTTGCATGCACATCTTGTGGTTTTGCAGAAAACTTCATCCGCGTCTACCAAAAGATGCATGTGCATGCTTAAAACGCGTTTTCGCACAAATGCGTGCGCGGGTGCTAAAAAGAGCAGCATCGGCATGCTTAGCACGTCGTTTGGTAGAAATCCACGTGCGCGTTCTGCCAAAAGCACCATTTGCATGCACATCTTGTGGTTTTGCAGAAAACTTCATCCGCGTCTACCAAAAGATGCATGTGCATGCTTAAAACGCGTTTTCGCACAAATCCGTGCGCGGGTGCTAAAAAGAGGAGCATCGGCAAGCTTAGCACATCGTTTGGTAGAAATCCACGTGCGCGTTCTGCCAAAAAGCACCATTTGCATGCACATCTTGTGGTTTTGCAGAAAACTTCATCCGCGTCTACCAAAAGATGCATGTGCATGCTTAAAACGCGTTTTCCGCACAAATCCGTGCGCGGGTGCTAAAAAAGAGCAGCATCGGCATGCTTAGCACGTCGTTTGGTAGAAATCCACGTGCGCGTTCTGCAAAAAGCACCATTTGCATGCACATCTTGTGGTTTTGCAGAAACTTCATCCGCGTCTACCAAAAGATGCATGTGCATGCTTAAAACGCGTTTTCCGCACAAATGCGTGCGCGGGTGCTAAAAAGAGCAGCATCGGCATGCTTAGCACGTCGTTGGGTAGAAATCCACGAGCGCGTTCTGCAAAAAGCACCATTTGCATGCACATCTTGTGGTTTTGCAGAAAACTTCATCCGCGTCTACCAAAAGATGCATGTGCATGCTTAAAACGCGTTTTCGCACAAATGCGTGCGCGGGTGCTAAAAAGAGCAGCATCGGCATGCTTAGCAACGTCGTTTGGTAGAAATCCACATGCGCGTTCTGCCAAAAGCACCATTTGCATGCACATCTTGTGGTTTTGCAGAAAACTTCATCCGCGTCTACCAAAAGATGCATGTGCATGCTTAAAACGCGTTTTCGCAATCCGTGCGCGGGTGCTAAAAAGAGCAGCATCGGCATGCTTAGCACGTCGTTTGGTAGAAATCCACATGCGCGTTCTGCAAAAAGCACCATTTGCATGCACATCTTGTGGTTTTGCAGAAAACTTCATCCGCGTCTACCAAAAGATGCATGTGCATGCTTAAAACGCGTTTTCGCACAAATGCGTGCGCGGGTGCTAAAAAGAGCAGCATCGGCATGCTTAGCACGTCGTTTGGTAGAAATCCACGTGCGCGTTCTGCCAAAAGCACCATTTGCATGCACATCTTGTGGTTTTGCAGAAAACTTCATCCGCGTCTACCAAAAGATGCATGTGCATGCTTAAAACGCGTTTTCGCACAAATCCGTGCGCGGGTGCTAAAAAGAGGAGCATCGGCAAGCTTAGCACATCGTTTGGTAGAAATCCACGTGCGCGTTCTGCCAAAAGCACCATTTGCATGCACATCTTGTGGTTTTGCAGAAAACTTCATCCGCGTCTACCAAAAGATGCATGTGCATGCTTAAAACGCGTTTTTGCACAAATCCGTGCGCGGGTGCTAAAAAGAGCAGCATCGGCATGCTTAGCACGTCGTTTGGTAGAAATCCACGTGCGCGTTCTGCAAAAAGCACCATTTGCATGCACATCTTGTGGTTTTGCAGAAAACTTCATCCGCGTCTACCAAAAGATGCATGTGCATGCTTAAAACGCGTTTTCGCACAAATCCGTGCGCGGGTGCTAAAAAGAGCAGCATCGGCATGCTTAGCACGTCGTTTGGTAGAAATCCACGTGCGCGTTCTGCAAAAAGCACCATTTGCATGCACATCTTGTGGTTTTGCAGAAAACTTCATCCGCGTCTACCAAAAGATGCATGTGCATGCTTAAAACGCGTTTTCGCACAAATGCGTGCGCGGGTGCTAAAAAGAGCAGCATCGGCATGCTTAGCACGTCGTTGGGTAGAAATCCACGAGCGCGTTCTGCAAAAAGCACCATTTGCATGCACATCTTGTGGTTTTGCAGAAAACTTCATCCGCGTCTACCAAAAGATGCATGTGCATGCTTAAAACGC
Organism: Dermacentor andersoni; assembly: GCF_023375885.2. NCBI lineage: Eukaryota > Metazoa > Arthropoda > Arachnida > Ixodida > Ixodidae > Dermacentor > Dermacentor andersoni. The sequence continues at coordinate 52,002 of NW_027315126.1, read as the reverse complement.
GTTTTCGCACAAATGCGTGCGCGGGTGCTAAAAAGAGCAGCATCGGCATGCTTAGCACGTCGTTGGGTAGAAATCCACGAGCGCGTTCTGCAAAAAGCACCATTTGCATGCACATCTTGTGGTTTTGCAGAAAACTTCATCCGCGTCTACCAAAAGATGCATGTGCATGCTTAAAACGCGTTTTCGCACAAATGCGTGCGCGGGTGCTAAAAAGAGCAGCATCGGCATGCTTAGCACGTCGTTTGGTAGAAATCCACATGCGCGTTCTGCCAAAAGCACCATTTGCATGCACATCTTGTGGTTTTGCAGAAAACTTCATCCGCGTCTACCAAAAGATGCATGTGCATGCTTAAAACGCGTTTTCGCACAAATCCGTGCGCGGGTGCTAAAAAGAGCAGCATCGGCATGCTTAGCACGTCGTTTGGTAGAAATCCACATGCGCGTTCTGCAAAAAGCACCATTTGCATGCACATCTTGTGGTTTTGCAGAAAACTTCATCCGCGTCTACCAAAAGATGCATGTGCATGCTTAAAACGCGTTTTCGCACAAATGCGTGCGCGGGTGCTAAAAAGAGCAGCATCGGCATGCTTAGCACGTCGTTTGGTAGAAATCCACGTGCGCGTTCTGCCAAAAGCACCATTTGCATGCACATCTTGTGGTTTTGCAGAAAACTTCATCCGCGTCTACCAAAAGATGCATGTGCATGCTTAAAACGCGTTTTCGCACAAATCCGTGCGCGGGTGCTAAAAAGAGGAGCATCGGCAAGCTTAGCACATCGTTTGGTAGAAATCCACGTGCGCGTTCTGCCAAAAGCACCATTTGCATGCACATCTTGTGGTTTTGCAGAAAACTTCATCCGCGTCTACCAAAAGATGCATGTGCATGCTTAAAACGCGTTTTTGCACAAATCCGTGCGCGGGTGCTAAAAAGAGCAGCATCGGCATGCTTAGCACGTTGTTTGGTAGAAATCCACGTGCGCGTTCCGCAAAAAGCACCATTTGCATGCACATCTTGTGGTTTTGCAGAAAACTTCATCCGCGTCTACCAAAAGATGCATGTGCATGCTTAAAACGCGTTTTCGCACAAATGCGTGCGCGGGTGCTAAAAAGAGCAGCATCGGCATGCTTAGCACGTCGTTTGGTAGAAATCCACGTGCGCGTTCTGCAAAAAGCACCATTTGCATGCACATCTTGTGGTTTTGCAGAAAACTTCATCCGCGTCTACCAAAAGATGCATGTGCATGCTTAAAACGCGTTTTCGCACAAATGCGTGCGCGGGTGCTAAAAAGAGCAGCATCGCCATGCTTAGCACGTCGTTTGGTAGAATTCCACGTGCGCGTTCTGCCAAAAGCACCATTTGCATGCACATCTTGTGGTTTTGCAGAAAACTTCATCCGCGTCTACCAAAAGATGCATGTGCATGCTTAAAACGCGTTTTCGCACAAATGCGTGCGCGGGTGCTAAAAAGAGCAGCATCGGCATGCTTAGCACGTCGTTTGGTAGAAATCCACGTGCGCGTTCTGCCAAAAGCACCATTTGCATGCACATCTTGTGGTTTTGCAGAAAACTTCATCCGCGTCTACCAAAAGATGCATGTGCATGCTTAAAACGCGTTTTCGCACAAATCCGTGCGCGGGTGCTAAAAAGAGCAGCATCGGCATGCTTAGCACGTCGTTTGGTAGAAATCCACGTGCGCGTTCTGCCAAAAGCACCATTTGCATGCACATCTTGTGGTTTTGCAGAAAACTTCATCCGCGTCTACCAAAAGATGCATGTGCATGCTTAAAACGCGTTTTCGCACAAATGCGTGCGCGGGTGCTAAAAAGAGCAGCATCGGCATGCTTAGCACGTCGTTTGGTAGAAATCCACGTGCGCGTTCTGCCAAAAGCACCATTTGCATGCACATCTTGTGGTTTTGCAGAAAACTTCATCCGCGTCTACCAAAAGATGCATGTGCATGCTTAAAACGCGTTTTCGCACAAATCCGTGCGCGGGTGCTAAAAAGAGCAGCATCGGCATGCTTAGCACGTCGTTTGGTAGAAATCCACGTGCGCGTTCTGCAAAAAGCACCATTTGTATGCACATCTTGTGGTTTTGCAGAAAACTTCATCCGCGTCTACCAAAAGATGCATGTGCATGCTTAAAACGCGTTTTCGCACAAATGCGTGCGCGGGTGCTAAAAAGAGCAGCATCGGCATGCTTAGCACGTTGTTTGGTAGAAATCCACGTGCGCGTTCTGCAAAAAGCACCATTTGCATGCACATCTTGTGGTTTTGCAGAAAACTTCATCCGCGTCTACCAAAAGATGCATGTGCATGCTTAAAACGCGTTTTCGCACAAATGCGTGCGCGGGTGCTAAAAAGAGCAGCATCGGCATGCTTAGCACGTCGTTTGGTAGAAATCCACGTGCGCGTTCTGCAAAAAGCACCATTTGCATGCACATCTTGTGGTTTTGCAGAAAACTTCATCCGCGTCTACCAAAAGATGCATGTGCATGCTTAAAACGCGTTTTCGCACAAATCCGTGCGCGGGTGCTAAAAAGAGCAGCATCGGCATGCTTAGCACGTCGTTTGGTAGAAATCCACGTGCGCGTTCTGCCAAAAGCACCATTTGCATGCACATCTTGTGGTTTTGCAGAAAACTTCATCCGCGTCTACCAAAAGATGCATGTGCATGCTTAAAACGCGTTTTCGCACAAATGCGTGCGCGGGTGCTAAAAAGAGCAGCATCGGCATGCTTAGCACGTCGTTTGGTAGAAATCCACGTGCGCGTTCTGCCAAAAGCACCATTTGCATGCACATCTTGTGGTTTTGCAGAAAACTTCATCCGCGTCTACCAAAAGATGCATGTGCATGCTTAAAACGCGTTTTCGCACAAATCCGTGCGCGGGTGCTAAAAAGAGCAGCATCGGCATGCTTAGCACGTCGTTTGGTAGAAATCCACGTGCGCGTTCTGCAAAAAGCACCATTTGCATGCACATCTTGTGGTTTTGCAGAAAACTTCATCCGCGTCTACCAAAAGATGCATGTGCATGCTTAAAACGCGTTTTCGCACAAATGCGTGCGCGGGTGCTAAAAAGAGCAGCATCGGCATGCTTAGCACGTTGTTTGGTAGAAATCCACGTGCGCGTTCTGCAAAAAGCACCATTTGCATGCACATCTTGTGGTTTTGCAGAAAACTTCATCCGCGTCTACCAAAAGATGCATGTGCATGCTTAAAACGCGTTTTCGCACAAATGCGTGCGCGGGTGCTAAAAAGAGCAGCATCGGCATGCTTAGCACGTCGTTTGGTAGAAATCCACGTGCGCGTTCTGCAAAAAGCACCATTTGCATGCACATCTTGTGGTTTTGCAGAAAACTTCATCCGCGTCTACCAAAAGATGCATGTGCATGCTTAAAACGCGTTTTCGCACAAATGCGTGCGCGGGTGCTAAAAAGAGCAGCATCGGCATGCTTAGCACGTCGTTTGGTAGAAATCCACGTGCGCGTTCTGCAAAAAGCACGATTTGCAAGCACATCTTATGGTTTTGCAGAAAACTTCATCCGCGTCTACCAAAAGATGCATGTGCATGCTTAAAACGCGTTTTCGCACAAATGCGTGCGCGGGTGCTAAAAAGAGCAGCATCGGCATGCTTAGCACGTCGTTTGGTAGAAATCCACGTGCGCGTTCTGCAAAAAGCACCATTTGCATGCACATCTTGTGGTTTTGCAGAAAACTTCATCCGCGTCTACCAAAAGATGCATGTGCATGCTTAAAACGCGTTTTCGCACAAATGCGTGCGCGGGTGCTAAAAAGAGCAGCATCGGCATGCTTAGCACGTCGTTTGGTAGAAATCCACGAGCGCGTTCTGCAAAAAGCACCATTTGCATGCACATCTTGTGGTTTTGCAGAAAACTTCATCCGCGTCTACCAAACGATGCATGTGCATGCTTAAAACGCGTTTTCGCACAAATGCGTGCGCGGGTGCTAAAAAGAGCAGCATCGGCATGCTTAGCACGTCGTTTGGTAGAAATCCACGTGCGCGTTCTGCCAAAAGCACCTTGTGGTTTTGCAGAAAACTTCATCCGCGTCTACCAAAAGATGCATGTGCATGCTTAAAACGCGTTTTCGCACAAATGCGTGCGCGGGTGCTAAAAAGAGCAGCATCGGCATGCTTAGCACGTCGTTTGGTAGAAATCCACGTGCGCGTTCTGCCAAAAGCACCATTTGCATGCACATCTTGTGGTTTTGCAGAAAACTTCATCCGCGTCTACCAAAAGATGCATGTGCATGCTTAAAACGCGTTTTCGCACAAATCCGTGCGCGGGTGCTAAAAAGAGCAGCATCGGCATGCTTAGCACGTCGTTTGGTAGAAATCCACGTGCGCGTTCTGCAAAAAGCACCATTTGCATGCACATCTTGTGGTTTTGCAGAAAACTTCATCCGCGTCTACCAAAAGATGCATGTGCATGCTTAAAACGCGTTTTCGCACAAATGCGTGCGCGGGTGCTAAAAAGAGCAGCATCGGCATGCTTAGCACGTTGTTTGGTAGAAATCCACGTGCGCGTTCTGCAAAAAGCACCATTTGCATGCACATCTTGTGGTTTTGCAGAAAACTTCATCCGCGTCTACCAAAAGATGCATGTGCATGCTTAAAACGCGTTTTCGCACAAATGCGTGCGCGGGTGCTAAAAAGAGCAGCATCGGCATGCTTAGCACGTCGTTTGGTAGAAATCCACGTGCGCGTTCTGCAAAAAGCACCATTTGCATGCACATCTTGTGGTTTTGCAGAAAACTTCATCCGCGTCTACCAAAAGATGCATGTGCATGCTTAAAACGCGTTTTCGCACAAATGCGTGCGCGGGTGCTAAAAAGAGCAGCATCGGCATGCTTAGCACGTCGTTTGGTAGAAATCCACGTGCGCGTTCTGCAAAAAGCACGATTTGCAAGCACATCTTATGGTTTTGCAGAAAACTTCATCCGCGTCTACCAAAAGATGCATGTGCATGCTTAAAACGCGTTTTCGCACAAATGCGTGCGCGGGTGCTAAAAAGAGCAGCATCGGCATGCTTAGCACGTCGTTTGGTAGAAATCCACGTGCGCGTTCTGCAAAAAGCACCATTTGCATGCACATCTTGTGGTTTTGCAGAAAACTTCATCCGCGTCTACCAAAAGATGCATGTGCATGCTTAAAACGCGTTTTCGCACAAATGCGTGCGCGGGTGCTAAAAAGAGCAGCATCGGCATGCTTAGCACGTCGTTTGGTAGAAATCCACGAGCGCGTTCTGCAAAAAGCACCATTTGCATGCACATCTTGTGGTTTTGCAGAAAACTTCATCCGCGTCTACCAAACGATGCATGTGCATGCTTAAAACGCGTTTTCGCACAAATGCGTGCGCGGGTGCTAAAAAGAGCAGCATCGGCATGCTTAGCACGTCGTTTGGTAGAAATCCACGTGCGCGTTCTGCCAAAAGCACCATTTGCATGCACATCTTGTGGTTTTGCAGAAAACTTCATCCGCGTCTACCAAAAGATGCATGTGCATGCTTAAAACGCGTTTTCGCACAAATGCGTGCGCGGGTGCTAAAAAGAGCAGCATCGGCATGCTTAGCACGTCGTTTGGTAGAAATCCACGTGCGCGTTCTGCCAAAAGCACCATTTGCATGCACATCTTGTGGTTTTGCAGAAAACTTCATCCGCGTCTACCAAAAGATGCATGTGCATGCTTAAAACGCGTTTTCGCACAAATGCGTGCGCGGGTGCTAAAAAGAGCAGCATCGGCATGCTTAGCACGTCGTTTGGTAGAAATCCACGTGCGCGTTCTGCCAAAAGCACCATTTGCATGCACATCTTGTGGTTTTGCAGAAAACTTCATCCGCGTCTACCAAAAGATGCATGTGCATGCTTAAAACGCGTTTTCGCACAAATCCGTGCGCGGGTGCTAAAAAGAGCAGCATCGGCATGCTTAGCACGTCGTTTGGTAGAAATCCACGTGCGCGTTCTGCCAAAAGCACCATTTGCATGCACATCTTGTGGTTTTGCAGAAAACTTCATCCGCGTCTACCAAAAGATGCATGTGCATGCTTAAAACACGTTTTCGCACAAATGCGTGCGCGGGTGCTAAAAAGAGCAGCATCGGCATGCTTAGCACGTCGTTTGGTAGAAATCCACGTGCGCGTTCTGCCAAAAGCACCATTTGCATGCACATCTTGTGGTTTTGCAGAAAACTTCATCCGCGTCTACCAAAAGATGCATGTGCATGCTTAAAACGCGTTTTCGCACAAATTCGTGCGCGGGTGCTAAAAAGAGCAGCATCGGCATGCTTAGCACGTCGTTTGGTAGAAATCCACGTGCGCGTTCTGCAAAAAGCACCATTTGCATACACATCTTGTGGTTTTGCAGAAAACTTCATCCGCGTCTACCAAAAGATGCATGTGCATGCTTAAAACGCGTTTTCGCACAAATGCGTGCGCGGGTGCTAAAAAGAGCAGCATCGGCATGCTTAGCACGTTGTTTGGTAGAAATCCACGTGCGCGTTCTGCAAAAAGCACCATTTGCATGCACATCTTGTGGTTTTGCAGAAAACTTCATCCGCGTCTACCAAAAGATGCATGTGCATGCTTAAAACGCGTTTTCGCACAAATGCGTGCGCGGGTGCTAAAAAGAGCAGCATCGGCATGCTTAGCACGTTGTTTGGTAGAAATCCACGTGCGCGTTCTGCAAAAAGCACCATTTGCATGCACATGTTGTGGTTTTGCAGAAAACTTCATCCGCGTCTACCAAAAGATGCATGTGCATGCTTAAAACGCGTTTTCGCACAAATGCGTGCGCGGGTGCTAAAAAGAGCAGCATCGGCATGCTTAGCACGTCGTTTGGTAGAAATCCACGTGCGCGTTCTGCAAAAAGCACCATTTGCATGCACATCTTGTGGTTTTGCAGAAAACTTCATCCGCGTCTACCAAAAGATGCATGTGCATGCTTAAAACGCGTTTTCGCACAAATGCGTGCGCGGGTGCTAAAAAGAGCAGCATCGGCATGCTTAGCACGTCGTTTGGTAGAAATCCACGTGCGCGTTCTGCCAAAAGCACCATTTGCATGCACATCTTGTGGTTTTGCAGAAAACTTCATCCGCGTCTACCAAAAGATGCATGTGCATGCTTAAAACGCGTTTTCGCACAAATGCGTGCGCGGGTGCTAAAAAGAGCAGCATCGGAATGCTTAGCACGTTGTTTGGTAGAAATCCACGTGCGCGTTCTGCAAAAAGCACCATTTGCATGCACATCTTGTGGTTTTGCAGAAAACTTCATCCGCGTCTACCAAAAGATGCATGTGCATGCTTAAAACGCGTTTTCGCACAAATGCGTGCGCGGGTGCTAAAAAGAGCAGCATCGGCATGCTTAGCACGTCGTTTGGTAGAAATCCACGTGCGCGTTCTGCAAAAAGCACCATTTGCATGCACATCTTGTGGTTTTGCAGAAAACTTCATCCGCGTCTACCAAAAGATGCATGTGCATGCTTAAAACGCGTTTTCGCACGAATGCGTGCGCGGGTGCTAAAAAGAGCAGCATCGGCATGCTTAGCACGTCGTTTGGTAGAAATCCACGTGCGCGTTCTGCAAAAAGCACGATTTGCAAGCACATCTTGTGGTTTTGCAGAAAACTTCATCCGCGTCTACCAAAAGATGCATGTGCATGCTTAAAACGCGTTTTCGCACAAATGCGTGCGCGGGTGCTAAAAAGAGCAGCATCGGCATGCTTAGCACGTCGTTTGGTAGAAATCCACGTGCGCGTTCTGCAAAAAGCACCATTTGCATGCACATCTTGTGGTTTTGCAGAAAACTTCATCCGCGTCTACCAAAAGATGCATGTGCATGCTTAAAACGCGTTTTCGTACAAATGCGTGCGCGGGTGCTAAAAAGAGCAGCATCGGCATGCTTAGCACGTCGTTTGGTAGAAATCCACGAGCGCGTTCTGCAAAAAGCACCATTTGCATGCACATCTTGTGGTTTTGCAGAAAACTTCATCCGCGTCTACCAAACGATGCATGTGCATGCTTAAAACGCGTTTTCGCACAAATGCGTGCGCGGGTGCTAAAAAGAGCAGCATCGGCATGCTTAGCACGTCGTTTGGTAGAAATCCACGTGCGCGTTCTGCCAAAAGCACGATATGCATGCACATCTTGTGGTTTTGCAGAAAACTTCATCCGCGTCTACCAAAAGATGCATGTGCATGCTTAAAACGCGTTTTCGCACAAATCCGTGCGCGGGTGCTAAAAAGAGCAGCATCGGCATGCTTAGCACGTCGTTTGGTAGAAATCCACGTGCGCGTTCTGCAAAAAGCACCATTTGCATGCACATCTCGTGGTTTTGCAGAAAACTTCATCCGCGTCTACCAAAAGATGCATGTGCATGCTTAAAACGCGTTTTCGCACAAATGCGTGCGCGGGTGCTAAAAAGAGCAGCATCGGCATGCTTAGCACGTCGTTTGGTAGAAATCCACGTGCGCGTTCTCCAAAAGGCACCATTTGCATGCACATCTTGTGGTTTTGCAGAAAACTTCATCCGCGTCTACCAAAAGATGCATGTGCATGCTTAAAACGCGTTTTCGCACAAATCCGTGCGCGGGTGCTAAAAAGAGCAGCATCGGCATGCTTAGCACGTCGTTTGGTAGAAATCCACGTGCGCGTTCTGCCAAAAGCACCATTTGCATGCACATCTTGTGGTTTTGCAGAAAACTTCATCCGCGTCTACCAAAAGATGCATGTGCATGCTTAAAACGCGTTTTCGCACAAATGCGTGCGCGGGTGCTAAAAAGAGCAGCATCGGCATGCTTAGCACGTCGTTTGGTAGAAATCCACGTGCGCGTTCTGCCAAAAGCACCATTTGCATGCACATCTTGTGGTTTTGCAGAAAACTTCATCCGCGTCTACCAAAAGATGCATGTGCATGCTTAAAACGCGTTTTCGCACAAATCCGTGCGCGGGTGCTAAAAAGAGCAGCATCGGCATGCTTAGCACGTCGTTTGGTAGAAATCCACGTGCGCGTTCTGCAAAAAGCACCATTTGCATGCACATCTTGTGGTTTTGCAGAAAACTTCATCCGCGTCTACCAAAAGATGCATGTGCATGCTTAAAACGCGTTTTCGCACAAATGCGTGCGCGGGTGCTAAAAAGAGCAGCATCGGCATGCTTAGCACGTTGTTTGGTAGAAATCCACGTGCGCGTTCTGCAAAAAGCACCATTTGCATGCACATCTTGTGGTTTTGCAGAAAACTTCATCCGCGTCTACCAAAAGATGCATGTGCATGCTTAAAACGCGTTTTCGCACAAATGCGTGCGCGGGTGCTAAAAAGAGCAGCATCGGCATGCTTAGCACGTCGTTTGGTAGAAATCCACGTGCGCGTTCTGCAAAAAGCACCATTTGCATGCACATCTTGTGGTTTTGCAGAAAACTTCATCCGCGTCTACCAAAAGATGCATGTGCATGCTTAAAACGCGTTTTCGCACAAATGCGTGCGCGGGTGCTAAAAAGAGCAGCATCGGCATGCTTAGCACGTCGTTTGGTAGAAATCCACGTGCGCGTTCTGCAAAAAGCACGATTTGCAAGCACATCTTGTGGTTTTGCAGAAAACTTCATCCGCGTCTACCAAAAGATGCATGTGCATGCTTAAAACGCGTTTTCGCACAAATGCGTGCGCGGGTGCTAAAAAGAGCAGCATCGGCATGCTTAGCACGTCGTTTGGTAGAAATCCACGTGCGCGTTCTGCAAAAAGCACCATTTGCATGCACATCTTGTGGTTTTGCAGAAAACTTCATCCGCCTCTACCAAAAGATGCATGTGCATGCTTAAAACGCGTTTTCGCACAAATGCGTGCGCGGGTGCTAAAAAGAGCAGCATCGGCATGCTTAGCACGTCGTTTGGTAGAAATCCACGAGCGCGTTCTGCAAAAAGCACCATTTGCATGCACATCTTGTGGTTTTGCAGAAAACTTCATCCGCGTCTACCAAACGATGCATGTGCATGCTTAAAACGCGTTTTCGCACAAATGCGTGCGCGGGTGCTAAAAAGAGCAGCATCGGCATGCTTAGCACGTCGTTTGGTAGAAATCCACGTGCGCGTTCTGCCAAAAGCACGATATGCATGCACATCTTGTGGTTTTGCAGAAAACTTCATCCGCGTCTACCAAAAGATGCATGTGCATGCTTAAAACGCGTTTTCGCACAAATCCGTGCGCGGGTGCTAAAAAGAGCAGCATCGGCATGCTTAGCACGTCGTTTGGTAGAAATCCACGTGCGCGTTCTGCAAAAAGCACCATTTGCATGCACATCTTGTGGTTTTGCAGAAAACTTCATCCGCGTCTACCAAAAGATGCATGTGCATGCTTAAAACGCGTTTTCGCACAAATCCGTGCGCGGGTGCTAAAAAGAGGAGCATCGGCAAGCTTAGCACATCGTTTGGTAGAAATCCACGTGCGCGTTCTGCCAAAAGCACCATTTGCATGCACATCTTGTGGTTTTGCAGAAAACTTCATCCGCGTCTACCAAAAGATGCATGTGCATGCTTAAAACGCGTTTTCGCACAAATCCGTGCGCGGGTGCTAAAAAGAGCAGCATCGGCATGCTTAGCACGTCGTTTGGTAGAAATCCACGTGCGCGTTCTGCAAAAAGCACCATTTGCATGCACATCTTGTGGTTTTGCAGAAAACTTCATCCGCGTCTACCAAAAGATGCATGTGCATGCTTAAAACGCGTTTTCGCACAAATCCGTGCGCGGGTACTAAAAAGAGCAGCATCGGCATGCTTAGCACGTCGTTTGGTAGAAATCCACGTGCGCGTTCTGCAAAAAGCACCATTTGCATGCACATCTTGTGGTTTTGCAGAAAACTTCATCCGCGTCTACCAAAAGATGCATGTGCATGCTTAAAACGCGTTTTCGCACAAATGCGTGCGCGGGTGCTAAAAAGAGCAGCATCGGCATGCTTAGCACGTCGTTTGGTAGAAATCCACGTGCGCGTTCTGCCAAAAGCACCATTTGCATGCACATCTTGTGGTTTTGCAGAAAACTTCATCCGCGTCTACCAAAAGATGCATGTGCATGCTTAAAACGCGTTTTCGCACAAATCCGTGCGCGGGTGCTAAAAAGAGCAGCATCGGCATGCTTAGCACATCGTCTGGTAGAAATCCACGTGCGCGTTCTGCAAAAAGCACCATTTGCATGCACATCTTGTGGTTTTGCAGAAAACTTCATCCGCGTCTACCAAAAGATGCATGTGCATGCTTAAAACGCGTTTTCGCACAAATGCGTGCGCGGGTGCTAAAAAGAGCAGCATCGGCATGCTTAGCACGTTGTTTGGTAGAAATCCACGTGCGCGTTCTGCAAAAAGCACCATTTGCATGCACATCTTGTGGTTTTGCAGAAAACTTCATCCGCGTCTACCAAAAGATGCATGTGCATGCTTAAAACGCGTTTTCGCACAAATGCGTGCGCGGGTGCTAAAAAGAGCAGCATCGGCATGCTTAGCACGTCGTTTGGTAGAAATCCACGTGCGCGTTCTGCAAAAAGCACCATTTGCATGCACATCTTGTGGTTTTGCAGAAAACTTCATCCGCGTCTACCAAAAGATGCATGTGCATGCTTAAAACGCGTTTTCGCACAAATGCGTGCGCGGGTGCTAAAAAGAGCAGCATCGGCATGCTTAGCACGTCGTTTGGTAGAAATCCACGTGCGCGTTCTGCCAAAAGCACCATTTGCATGCACATCTTGTGGTTTTGCAGAAAACTTCATCCGCGTCTACCAAAAGATGCATGTGCATGCTTAAAACGCGTTTTCGCACAAATGCGTGCGCGGGTGCTTAAAAGAGCAGCATCGGCATGCTTAGCACGTCGTTTGGTAGAAATCCACGTGCGCGTTCTGCCAAAAGCACCATTTGCATGCACATCTTGTGGTTTTGCAGAAAACTTCATCCGCGTCTACCAAAAGATGCATGTGCATGCTTAAAACGCGTTTTCGCACAAATCCGTGCGCGGGTGCTAAAAAGAGCAGCATCGGCATGCTTAGCACGTCGTTTGGTAGAAATCCACGTGCGCGTTCTGCAAAAAGCACCATTTGCATGCACATCTTGTGGTTTTGCAGAAAACTTCATCCGCGTCTACCAAAAGATGCATGTGCATGCTTAAAACGCGTTTTCGCACAAATGCGTGCGCGGGTGCTAAAAAGAGCAGCATCGGCATGCTTAGCACGTTGTTTGGTAGAAATCCACGTGCGCGTTCCGCAAAAAGCACCATTTGCATGCACATCTTGTGGTTTTGCAGAAAACTTCATCCGCGTCTACCAAAAGATGCATGTGCATGCTTAAAACGCGTTTTCGCACAAATGCGTGCGCGGGTGCTAAAAAGAGCAGCATCGGCATGCTTAGCACGTCGTTATGTAGAAATCCACGTGCGCGTTCTGCAAAAAGCACCATTTGCATGCACATCTTGTGGTTTTGCAGAAAACTTCATCCGCGTCTACCAAAAGATGCATGTGCATGCTTAAAACGCGTTTTCGCACAAATGCGTGCGCGGGTGCTAAAAAGAGCAGCATCGCCATGCTTAGCACGTCGTTTGGTAGAATTCCACGTGCGCGTTCTGCCAAAAGCACCATTTGCATGCACATCTTGTGGTTTTGCAGAAAACTTCATCCGCGTCTACCAAAAGATGCATGTGCATGCTTAAAACGCGTTTTCGCACAAATGCGTGCGCGGGTGCTAAAAAGAGCAGCATCGGCATGCTTAGCACGTCGTTTGGTAGAAATCCACGTGCGCGTTCTGCCAAAAGCACCATTTGCATGCACATCTTGTGGTTTTGCAGAAAACTTCATCCGCGTCTACCAAAAGATGCATGTGCATGCTTAAAACGCGTTTTCGCACAAATCCGTGCGCGGGTGTTAAAAAGAGCAGCATCGGCATGCTTAGCACGTCGTTTGGTAGAAATCCACGTGCGCGTTCTGCCAAAAGCACCATTTGCATGCACATCTTGTGGTTTTGCAGAAAACTTCATCCGCGTCTACCAAAAGATGCATGTGCATGCTTAAAACGCGTTTTCGCACAAATGCGTGCGCGGGTGCTAAAAAGAGCAGCATCGGCATGCTTAGCACGTCGTTTGGTAGAAATCCACGTGCGCGTTCTGCCAAAAGCACCATTTGCATGCACATCTTGTGGTTTTGCAGAAAACTTCATCCGCGTCTACCAAAAGATGCATGTGCATGCTTAAAACGCGTTTTCGCACAAATCCGTGCGCGGGTGCTAAAAAGAGCAGCATCGGCATGCTTAGCACGTCGTTTGGTAGAAATCCACGTGCGCGTTCTGCAAAAAGCACCATTTGCATGCACATCTTGTGGTTTTGCAGAAAACTTCATCCGCGTCTACCAAAAGATGCATGTGCATGCTTAAAACGCGTTTTCGCACAAATGCGTGCACGGGTGCTAAAAAGAGCAGCATCGGCATGCTTAGCACGTTGTTTGGTAGAAATCCACGTGCGCGTTCTGCAAAAAGCACCATTTGCATGCACATCTTGTGGTTTTGCAGAAAACTTCATCCGCGTCTACCAAAAGATGCATGTGCATGCTTAAAACGCGTTTTCGCACAAATGCGTGCGCGGGTGCTAAAAAGAGCAGCATCGGCATGCTTAGCACGTCGTTTGGTAGAAATCCACGTGCGCGTTCTGCAAAAAGCACCATTTGCATGCACATCTTGTGGTTTTGCAGAAAACTTCATCCGCGTCCACCAAAAGATGCATGTGCATGCTTAAAACGCGTTTTCGCACAAATCCGTGCGCGGGTGCTAAAAAGAGCAGCATCGGCATGCTTAGCACGTCGTTTGGTAGAAATCCACGTGCGCGTTCTGCCAAAAGCACCATTTGCATGCACATCTTGTGGTTTTGCAGAAAACTTCATCCGCGTCTACCAAAAGATGCATGTGCATGCTTAAAACGCGTTTTCGCACAAATGCGTGCGCGGGTGCTAAAAAGAGCAGCATCGGCATGCTTAGCACGTCGTTTGGTAGAAATCCACGTGCGCGTTCTGCCAAAAGCACCATTTGCATGCACATCTTGTGGTTTTGCAGAAAACTTCATCCGCGTCTACCAAAAGATGCATGTGCATGCTTAAAACGCGTTTTCGCACAAATCCGTGCGCGGGTGCTAAAAAGAGCAGCATCGGCATGCTTAGCACGTCGTTTGGTAGAAATCCACGTGCGCGTTCTGCAAAAAGCACCATTTGCATGCACATCTTGTGGTTTTGCAGAAAACTTCATCCGCGTCTACCAAAAGATGCATGTGCATGCTTAAAACGCGTTTTCGCACAAATGCGTGCGCGGGTGCTAAAAAGAGCAGCATCGGCATGCTTAGCACGTTGTTTGGTAGAAATCCACGTGCGCGTTCTGCAAAAAGCACCATTTGCATGCACATCTTGTGGTTTTGCAGAAAACTTCATCCGCGTCTACCAAAAGATGCATGTGCATGCTTAAAACGCGTTTTCGCACAAATGCGTGCGCGGGTGCTAAAAAGAGCAGCATCGGCATGCTTAGCACGTCGTTTGGTAGAAATCCACGTGCGCGTTCTGCAAAAAGCACCATTTGCATGCACATCTTGTGGTTTTGCAGAAAACTTCATCCGCGTCTACCAAAAGATGCATGTGCATGCTTAAAACGCGTTTTCGCACAAATGCGTGCGCGGGTGCTAAAAAGAGCAGCATCGGCATGCTTAGCACGTCGTTTGGTAGAAATCCACGTGCGCGTTCTGCAAAAAGCACGATTTGCAAGCACATCTTGTGGTTTTGCAGAAAACTTCATCCGCGTCTACCAAAAGATGCATGTGCATGCTTAAAACGCGTTTTCGCACAAATGCGTGCGCGGGTGCTAAAAAGAGCAGCATCGGCATGCTTAGCACGTCGTTTGGTAGAAATCCACGTGCGCGTTCTGCAAAAAGCACCATTTGCATGCACATCTTGTGGTTTTGCAGAAAACTTCATCCGCGTCTACCAAAAGATGCATGTGCATGCTTAAAACGCGTTTTCGCACAAATCCGTGCGCGGGTACTAAAAAGAGCAGCATCGGCATGCTTAGCACGTCGTTTGGTAGAAATCCACGAGCGCGTTCTGCAAAAAGCACCATTTGCATGCACATCTTGTGGTTTTGCAGAAAACTTCATCCGCGTCTACCAAACGATGCATGTGCATGCTTAAAACGCGTTTTCGCACAAATGCGTGCGCGGGTGCTAAAAAGAGCAGCATCGGCATGCTTAGCACGTCGTTTGGTAGAAATCCACGTGCGCGTTCTGCCAAAAGCACGATATGCATGCACATCTTGTGGTTTTGCAGAAAACTTCATCCGCGTCTACCAAAAGATGCATGTGCATGCTTAAAACGCGTTTTCGCACAAATGCGTGCGCGGGTGCTAAAAAGAGCAGCATCGCCATGCTTAGCACGTCGTTTGGTAGAATTCCACGTGCGCGTTCTGCCAAAAGAACCATTTGCATGCACATCTTGTGGTTTTGCAGAAAACTTCATCCGCGTCTACCAAAAGATGCATGTGCATGCTTAAAACGCGTTTTCGCACAAATGCGTGCGCGGGTGCTAAAAAGAGCAGCATCGGCATGCTTAGCACGTCGTTTGGTAGAAATCCACGTGCGCGTTCTGCCAAAAGCACCATTTGCATGCACATCTTGTGGTTTTGCAGAAAACTTCATCCGCGTCAACCAAAAGATGCATGTGCATGCTTAAAACGCGTTTTCGCACAAATCCGTGCGCGGGTGCTAAAAAGAGCAGCATCGGCATGCTTAGCACGTCGTTTGGTAGAAATCCACGTGCGCGTTCTGCCAAAAGCACCATTTGCATGCACATCTTGTGGTTTTGCAGAAAACTTCATCCGCGTCTACCAAAAGATGCATGTGCATGCTTAAAACGCGTTTTCGCACAAATCCGTGCGCGGGTGCTAAAAAGAGCAGCATCGGCATGCTTAGCACGTCGTTTGGTAGAAATCCACGTGCGCGTTCTGCAAAAAGCACCATTTGCATGCACATCTTGTGGTTTTGCAGAAAACTTCATCCGCGTCTACCAAAAGATGTATGTGCATGCTTAAAACGCGTTTTCGCACAAATGCGTGCGCGGGTGCTAAAAAGAGCAGCATCGGCATGCTTAGCACGTTGTTTGGTAGAAATCCACGTGCGCGTTCTGCCAAAAGCACCATTTGCATGCACATCTTGTGGTTTTGCAGAAAACTTCATCCGCGTCTACCAAAAGATGCATGTGCATGCTTAAAACGCGTTTTCGCACAAATGCGTGCGCGGGTGCTAAAAAGAGCAGCATCGGCATGCTTAGCACGTCGTTTGGTAGAAATCCACGTGCGCGTTCTGCCAAAAGCACCATTTGCATGCACATCTTGTGGTTTTGCAGAAAACTTCATCCGCGTCTACCAAAAGATGCATGTGCATGCTTAAAACGCGTTTTCGCACAAATCCGTGCGCGGGTGCTAAAAAGAGGAGCATCGGCAAGCTTAGCACATCGTTTGGTAGAAATCCACGTGCGCGTTCTGCCAAAAGCACCATTTGCATGCACATCTTGTGGTTTTGCAGAAAACTTCATCCGCGTCTACCAAAAGATGCATGTGCATGCTTAAAACGCGTTTTCGCACAAATCCGTGCGCGGGTGCTAAAAAGAGCAGCATCGGCATGCTTAGCACGTCGTTTGGTAGAAATCCACGTGCGCGTTCTGCAAAAATCACCATTTGCATGCACATCTTGTGGTTTTGCAGAAAACTTCATCCGCGTCTACCAAAAGATGCATGTGCATGCTTAAAACGCGTTTTCGCACAAATCCGTGCGCGGGTGCTAAAAAGAGCAGCATCGGCATGCTTAGCACGTCGTTTGGTAGAAATCCACGTGTGCGTTCTGCCAAAAGCACCATTTGCATGCACATCTTGGGGTTTTGCAGAAAACTTCATCCGCGTCTACCAAAAGATGCATGTGCATGCTTAAAACGCGTTTTCGCACAAATCCGTGCGCGGGTGCTAAAAAGAGCAGCATCGGCATGCTTAGCACGTCGTTTGGTAGAAATCCACATGCGCGTTCTGCAAAAAGCACCATTTGTATGCACATCTTGTGGTTTTGCAGAAAACTTCATCCGCGTCTACCAAAAGATGCATGTGCATGCTTAAAACGCGTTTTCGCACAAAAGCGTGCGCGGGTGCTAAAAAGAGCAGCATCGGCATGCTTAGCACGTCGTTTGGTAGAAATCCACGTGCGCGTTCTGCCAAAAGCACCATTTGCATACACATCTTGTGGTTTTGCAGAAAACTTCATCCGCGTCTACCAAAAGATGCATGTGCATGCTTAAAACGCGTTTTCGCACAAATCCGTGCGCGGGTGCTAAAAAGAGGAGCATCGGCAAGCTTAGCACATCGTTTGGTAGAAATCCACGTGCGCGTTCTGCCAAAAGCACCATTTGCATGCACATCTTGTGGTTTTGCAGAAAACTTCATCCGCGTCTACCAAAAGATGCATGTGCATGCTTAAAACGCGTTTTTGCACAAATCCGTGCGCGGGTGCTAAAAAGAGCAGCATCGGCATGCTTAGCACGTCGTTTGGTAGAAATCCACGTGCGCGTTCTGCAAAAAGCACCATTTGCATGCACATCTTGTGGTTTTGCAGAAAACTTCATCCGCGTCTACCAAAAGATGCATGTGCATGCTTAAAACGCGTTTTCGCACAAATCCGTGCGCGGGTGCTAAAAAGAGCAGCATCGGCATGCTTAGCACGTCGTTTGGTAGAAATCCACGTGCGCGTTCTGCAAAAAGCACCATTTGCATGCACATCTTGTGGTTTTGCAGAAAACTTCATCCGCGTCTACCAAAAGATGCATGTGCATGCTTAAAACGCGTTTTCGCACAAATGCGTGCGCGGGTGCTAAAAAGAGCAGCATCGGCATGCTTAGCACGTCGTTGGGTAGAAATCCACGAGCGCGTTCTGCAAAAAGCACCATTTGCATGCACATCTTGTGGTTTTGCAGAAAACTTCATCCGCGTCTACCAAAAGATGCATGTGCATGCTTAAAACGCGTTTTCGCACAAATGCGTGCGCGGGTGCTAAAAAGAGCAGCATCGGCATGCTTAGCACGTCGTTTGGTAGAAATCCACGTGCGCGTTCTGCCAAAAGCACCATTTGCATGCACATCTTGTGGTTTTGCACAAAACTTCATCCGCGTCTACCAAAAGATGCATGTGCATGCTTAAAACGCGTTTTCGCACAAATCCGTGCGCGGGTGCTAAAAAGAGCAGCATCGGCATGCTTAGCACGTCGTTTGGTAGAAATCCACGTGCGCGTTCTGCAAAAAGCACCATTTGCATGCACATCTTGTGGTTTTGCAGAAAACTTCGTCCGCGTCTACCAAAAGATGCATGTGCATGCTTAAAACGCGTTTTCGCACAAATGCGTGCGCGGGTGCTAAAAAGAGCAGCATCGGCATGCTTAGCACGTTGTTTGGTAGAAATCCACGTGCGCGTTCCGCAAAAAGCACCATTTGCATGCACATCTTGTGGTTTTGCAGAAAACTTCATCCGCGTCTACCAAAAGATGCATGTGCATGCTTAAAACGCGTTTTCGCACAAATGCGTGCGCGGGTGCTAAAAAGAGCAGCATCGGCATGCTTAGCACGTCGTTTGGTAGAAATCCACGTGCGCGTTCTGCAAAAAGCACCATTTGCATGCACATCTTGTGGTTTTGCAGAAAACTTCATCCGCGTCTACCAAAAGATGCATGTGCATGCTTAAAACGCGTTTTCGCACAAATGCGTGCGCGGGTGCTAAAAAGAGCAGCATCGGCATGCTTAGCACGTCGTTTGGTAGAAATCCACGTGCGCGTTCTGCCAAAAGCACCATTTGCATGCACATCTTGTGGTTTTGCAGAAAACTTCATCCGCGTCTACCAAAAGATGCATGTGCATGCTTAAAACGCGTTTTCGCACAAATGCGTGAGCGGGTGCTAAAAAGAGCAGCATCGGCATGCTTAGCACGTCGTTTGGTAGAAATCCACGTGCGCGTTCTGCCAAAAGCACCATTTGCATGCACATCTTGTGGTTTTGCAGAAAACTTCATCCGCGTCTACCAAAAGATGCATGTGCATGCTTAAAACGCGTTTTCGCACAAATCCGTGCGCGGGTGCTAAAAAGAGCAGCATCGGCATGCTTAGCACGTCGTTTGGTAGAAATCCACGTGCGCGTTCTGCCAAAAGCACCATTTGCATGCACATCTTGTGGTTTTGCAGAAAACTTCATCCGCGTCTACCAAAAGATGCATGTGCATGCTTAAAACGCGTTTTCGCACAAATCCGTGCGCGGGTGCTAAAAAGAGCAGCATCGGCATGCTTAGCACGCCGTTTGGTAGAAATCCACGTGCGCGTTCTGCCAAAAGCACCATTTGCATGCACATCTTGTGGTTTTGCAGAAAACTTCATCCGCGTCTACCAAAAGATGCATGTGCATGCTTAAAACGCGTTTTCGCACAAATCCGTGCGCGGGTGCTAAAAAGAGCAGCATCGGCATGCTTAGCACGTCGTTTGGTAGAAATCCACGTGCGCGTTCTGCAAAAAGCACGATTTGCAAGCACATCTTGTGGTTTTGCAGAAAACTTCATCCGCGTCTACCAAAAGATGCATGTGCATGCTTAAAACGCGTTTTCGCACAAATGCGTGCGCGGGTGCTAAAAAGGGCAGCATCGGCATGCTTAGCACGTTGTTTGGTAGAAATCCACGTGCGCGTTCTGCAAAAAGCACCATTTGCATGCACATCTTGTGGTTTTGCAGAAAACTTCATCCGCGTCTACCAAAAGATGCATGTGCATGCTTAAAACGCGTTTTCGCACAAATCTGTGCGCGGGTGCTAAAAAGAGCAGCATCGGCATGCTTAGCATGTCGTTTGGTAGAAATCCACGTGCGCGTTCTGCAAAAAGCACCATTTGCATGCACATCTTGTGGTTTTGCAGAAAACTTCATCCGCGTCTACCAAAAGATGCATGTGCATGCTTAAAACGCGTTTTCGCACAAATGCGTGCGCGGGTGCTAAAAAGAGCAGCATCGGCATGCTTAGCACGTCGTTTGGTAGAAATCCACGTGCGCGTTCTGCCAAAAGCACCATTTGCATGCACATCTTGTGGTTTTGCAGAAAACTTCATCCGCGTCTACCAAAAGATGCATGTGCATGCTTAAAACGCGTTTTCGCACAAATCCGTGCGCGGGTGCAAAAAAGAGCAGCATCGGCATGCTTAGCACGTCGTTTGGTAGAAATCCACGTGCGCGTTCTGCAAAAAGCACCATTTGCATGCACATCTTGTGGTTTTGCAGAAAACTTCATCCGCGTCTACCAAAAGATGCATGTGCATGCTTAAAACGCGTTTTCGCACAAATGCGTGCGCGGGTGCTAAAAAGAGCAGCATCGGCATGCTTAGCACGTTGTTTGGTAGAAATCCACGTGCGCGTTCTGCAAAAAGCACCATTTGCATGCACATCTTGTGGTTTTGCAGAAAACTTCATCCGCGTCTACCAAAAGATGCATGTGCATGCTTAAAATGCGTTTTCGCACAAATGCGTGCGCGGGTGCTAAAAAGAGCAGCATCGGCATGCTTAGCACGTCGTTGGGTAGAAATCCACGAGCGCGTTCTGCAAAAAGCACCATTTGCATGCACATCTTGTGGTTTTGCAGAAAACTTCATCCGCGTCTACCAAAAGATGCATGTGCATGCTTAAAACGCGTTTTCGCACAAATGCGTGCGCGGGTGCTAAAAAGAGCAGCATCGGCATGCTTAGCACGTTGTTTGGTAGAAATCCACGTGCGCGTTCTGCAAAAAGCACCATTTGCATGCACATCTTGTGGTTTTGCAGAAAACTTCATCCGCGTCTACCAAAAGATGCATGTGCATGCTTAAAACGCGTTTTCGCACAAATGCGTGCGCGGGTGCTAAAAAGAGCAGCATCGGCATGCTTAGCACGTCGTTTGGTAGAAATCCACGTGCGCGTTCTGCAAAAAGCACCATTTGCATGCACATCTTGTGGTTTTGCAGAAAACTTCATCCGCGTCTACCAAAAGATGCATGTGCATGCTTAAAACGCGTTTTCGCACAAATGCGTGCGCGGGTGCTAAAAAGAGCAGCATCGGCATGCTTAGCACGTCGTTTGGTAGAAATCCACGTGCGCGTTCTGCAAAAAGCACCATTTGCATGCACATCTTGTGGTTTTGCAGAAAACTTCATCCGCGTCTACCAAAAGATGCATGTGCATGCTTAAAACGCGTTTTCGCACAAATGCGTGCGCGGGTGCTAAAAAGAGCAGCATCGGCATGCTTAGCACGTCGTTTGGTAGAAATCCACGTGCGCGTTCTGCCAAAAGCACCATTTGCATGCACATCTTGTGGTTTTGCAGAAAACTTCATCCGCGTCTACCAAAAGATGCATGTGCATGCTTAAAACGCGTTTTCGCACAAATGCGTGCGCGGGTGCTAAAAAGAGCAGCATCGGCATGCTTAGCACGTCGTTTGGTAGAAATCCACGTGCGCGTTCTGCCAAAAGCACCATTTGCATGCACATCTTGTGGTTTTGCAGAAAACTTCATCCGCGTCTACCAAAAGATGCATGTGCATGCTTAAAACGCGTTTTCGCACAAATCCGTGCGCGGGTGCTAAAAAGAGGAGCATCGGCATGCTTAGCACGTCGTTTGGTAGAAATCCACGTGCGCGTTCTGCCAAAAGCACCATTTGCATGCACATCTTGTGGTTTTGCAGAAAACTTCATCCGCGTCTACCAAAGATGCATGTGCATGCTTAAAACGCGTTTTCGCACAAATCCGTGCGCGGGTGCTAAAAAGAGCAGCATCGGCATGCTTAGCACGTCGTTTGGTAGAAATCCACGTGCGCGTTCTGCAAAAAGCACGATTTGCAAGCACATCTTGTGGTTTTGCAGAAAACTTCATCCGCGTCTACCAAAAGATGCATGTGCATGCTTAAAACGCGTTTTCGCACAAATGCGTGCGCGGGTGCTGAAAAGAGCAGCATCGGCATGCTTAGCACGTTGTTTGGTAGAAATCCACGTGCGCGTTCTGCAAAAAGCACCATTTGCATGCACATCTTGTGGTTTTGCAGAAAACTTCATCCGCGTCTACCAAAAGATGCATGTGCATGCTTAAAACGCGTTTTCGCACAAATGCGTGCGCGGGTGCTAAAAAGAGCAGCATCGGCATGCTTAGCGCGTCGTTTGGTAGAAATCCACGTGCGCGTTCTGCAAAAAGCACCATTTGCATGCACATCTTGTGGTTTTGCAGAAAACTTCATCCGCGTCTACCAAAAGATGCATGTGCATGCTTAAAACGCGTTTTCGCACAAATGCGTGCGCGGGTGCTAAAAAGAGCAGCATCTGCATGCTTAGCACGTCGTTTGGTAGAAATCCACGTGCGCGTTCTGCCAAAAGCACCATTTGCATGCACATCTTGTGGTTTTGCAGAAAACTTCATCCGCGTCTACCAAAAGATGCATGTGCATGCTTAAAACGCGTTTTCGCACAAATGCGTGCGCGGGTGCTAAAAAGAGCAGCATCGGCATGCTTAGCACGTCGTTTGGTAGAAATCCACGTGCGCGTTCTGCCAAAAGCACCATTTGCATGCACATCTTGTGGTTTTGCAGAAAACTTCATCCGCGTCTACCAAAAAATGCATGTGCATGCTTAAAACGCGTTTTCGCACAAATCCGTGCGCGGGTGCTAAAAAGAGCAGCATCGGCATGCTTAGCACGTCGTTTGGTAGAAATCCACGTGCGCGTTCTGCCAAAAGCACCATTTGCATGCACATCTTGTGGTTTTGCAGAAAACTTCATCCGCGTCTACCAAAAGATGCATGTGCATGCTTAAAACGCGTTTTCGCACAAATGCGTGCGCGGGTGCTAAAAAGAGCAGCATCGGCATGCTTAGCACGTTGTTTGGTAGAAATCCACGTGCGCGTTCTGCAAAAAGCACCATTTGCATGCACATCTTGTGGTTTTGCAGAAAACTTCATCCGCGTCTACCAAAAGATGCATGTGCATGCTTAAAACGCGTTTTCGCACAAATGCGTGCGCGGGTGCTAAAAAGAGCAGCATCGGCATGCTTAGCACGTCGTTTGGTAGAAATCCACGTGCGCGTTCTGCAAAAAGCACCATTTGCATGCACATCTTGTGGTTTTGCAGAAAACTTCATCCGCGTCTACCAAAAGATGCATGTGCATGCTTAAAACGCGTTTTCGCACAAATGCGTGCGCGGGTGCTAAAAGGAGCAGCATCGGCATGCTTAGCACGTCGTTTGGTAGAAATCTACGTGCGCGTTCTGCCAAAAGCACCATTTGCAAGCACATCTTGTGGTTTTGCAGAAAACTTCATCCGCGTCTACCAAAAGATGCATGTGCATGCTTAAAACGCGTTTTCGCACAAATCCGTGCGCGGGTGCTAAAAAGAGCAGCATCGGCAAGCTTAGCACATCGTTTGGTAGAAATCCACGTGCGCGTTCTGCAAAAAGCACCATTTGCATGCAGATCTTGTGGTTTTGCAGAAAACTTCATCCGCGTCTACCAAAAGATGCATGTGCATGCTTAAAACGCGTTTTCGCACAAATGCGTGCGCGGGTGCTAAAAAGAGCAGCATCGGCATGCTTAGCACGTCGTTTGGTAGAAATCCACGTGCGCGTTCTGCAAAAAGCACCATTTGCATGCACATATTGTGGTTTTGCAGAAAACTTCATCCGCGTCTACCAAAAGATGCATGTGCATGCTTAAAACGCGTTTTCGCACAAATGCGTGCGCGGGTGCTAAACAGAGCAGCATCGGCATGCTTAGCACGTCGTTTGGTAGAAATCCACGTGCGCGTTCTGCAAAAAGCACCATTTGCATGCACATCTTGTGGTTTTGCAGAAAACTTCATCCGCGTCTACCAAAAGATGCATGTGCATGCTTAAAACGCGTTTTCGCACAAATCCGTGCGCGGGTGCTAAAAAGAGCAGCATCGGCATGCTTAGCACGTCGTTTGGTAGAAATCCACGTGCGCGTTCTGCAAAAAGCACCATTTGCATGCACATCTTGTGGTTTTGCAGAAAACTTCATCCGCGTCTACCAAAAGATGCATGTGCATGCTTCAAACGCGTTTTCGCACAAATGCGTGCGCGGGTGCTAAAAAGAGCAGCATCGGCATGCTTAGCACGTCGTTTGGTAGAAATCCACGAGCGCGTTCTGCAAGAAGCACCATTTGCATGCACATCTTGTGGTTTTGCAGAAAACTTCATCCGCGTCTACCAAAAGATGCATGTGCATGCTTAAAACGCGTTTTCGCACAAATGCGTGCGCGGGTGCTAAAAAGAGCAGCATCGGCATGCTTAGCACGTCGTTTGGTAGAAATCCACGTGCGCGTTCTGCAAAAAGCACCATTTGCATGCACATCTTGTGGTTTTGCAGAAAACTTCATCCGCGTCTACCAAAAGATGCATGTGCATGCTTAAAACGCGTTTTCGCACAAATGCGTGCGCGGGTGCTAAAAGGAGCAGCATCGGCATGCTTAGCACGTCGTTTGGTAGAAATCTACGTGCGCGTTCTGCCAAAAGCACCATTTGCAAGCACATCTTGTGGTTTTGCAGAAAACTTCATCCGCGTCTACCAAAAGATGCATGTGCATGCTTAAAACGCGTTTTCGCACAAATCCGTGCGCGGGTGCTAAAAAGAGCAGCATCGGCAAGCTTAGCACATCGTTTGGTAGAAATCCACGTGCGCGTTCTGCAAAAAGCACCATTTGCATGCACATCTTGTGGTTTTGCAGAAAACTTCATCCGCGTCTACCAAAAGATGCATGTGCATGCTTAAAACGCGTTTTCGCACAAATGCGTGCGCGGGTGCTAAAAAGAGCAGCATCGGCATGCTTAGCACGTCGTTTGGTAGAAATCCACGTGCGCGTTCTGCAAAAAGCACCATTTGCATGCACATATTGTGGTTTTGCAGAAAACTTCATCCGCGTCTACCAAAAGATGCATGTGCATGCTTAAAACGCGTTTTCGCACAAATGCGTGCGCGGGTGCTAAACAGAGCAGCATCGGCATGCTTAGCACGTCGTTTGGTAGAAATCCACGTGCGCGTTCTGCAAAAAGCACCATTTGCATGCACATCTTGTGGTTTTGCAGAAAACTTCATCCGCGTCTACCAAAAGATGCATGTGCATGCTTAAAACGCGTTTTCGCACAAATCCGTGCGCGGGTGCTAAAAAGAGCAGCATCGGCATGCTTAGCACGTCGTTTGGTAGAAATCCACGTGCGCGTTCTGCAAAAAGCACCATTTGCATGCACATCTTGTGGTTTTGCAGAAAACTTCATCCGCGTCTACCAAAAGATGCATGTGCATGCTTCAAACGCGTTTTCGCACAAATGCGTGCGCGGGTGCTAAAAAGAGCAGCATCGGCATGCTTAGCACGTCGTTTGGTAGAAATCCACGAGCGCGTTCTGCAAGAAGCACCATTTGCATGCACATCTTGTGGTTTTGCAGAAAACTTCATCCGCGTCTACCAAAAGATGCATGTGCATGCTTAAAACGCGTTTTCGCACAAATGCGTGCGCGGGTGCTAAAAAGAGCAGCATCGGCATGCTTAGCACGTCGTTTGGTAGAAATCCACGTGCGCGTTCTGCCAAAAGCACGATATGCATGCACATCTTGTGGTTTTGCAGAAAACTTCATCCGCGTCTACCAAAAGATGCATGTGCATGCTTAAAACGCGTTTTCGCACAAATCCGTGCGCGGGTGCTAAAAAGAGCAGCATCGGCATGCTTAGCACGTCGTTTGGTAGAAATCCACGTGCGCGTTCTGCAAAAAGCACCATTTGCATGCACATCTTGTGGTTTTGCAGAAAACTTCATCCGCGTCTACCAAAAGATGCATGTGCATGCTTAAAACGCGTTTTCGCACAAATGCGTGCGCGGGTGCTAAAAAGAGCAGCATCGGCATGCTTAGCACGTCGTTTGGTAGAAATCCACGTGCGCGTTCTGCCAAAAGCACCATTTGCATGCACATCTTGTGGTTTTGCAGAAAACTTCATCCGCGTCTACCAAAAGATGCATGTGCATGCTTAAAACGCGTTTTCGCACAAATCCGTGGGCGGGTGCTAAAAAGAGCAGCATCGGCATGCTTAGCACGTCGTTTGGTAGAAATCCACGTGCGCGTTCTGCAAAAAGCACCATTTGCATGCACATCTTGTGGTTTTGCAGAAAACTTCATCCGCGTCTACCAAAAGATGCATGTGCATGCTTTAAAACGCGTTTTCGCACAAATGCGTGCGCGGGTGCTAAAAAGAGCAGCATCGGCATGCTTAGCACGTCGTTTGGTAGAAATCCACGAGCGCGTTCTGCAAAAAGCACCATTTGCATGCACATCTTGTGGTTTTGCAGAAAACTTCATCCGCGTCTACCAAAATATGCATGTGCATGCTTAAAACGCGTTTTCGCACAAATGCGTGCGCGGGTGCTAAAAAGAGCAGCATCGGCATGCTTAGCACGTCGTTTGGTAGAAATCCACGTGCGCGTTCTGCCAAAAGCACCATTTGCATGCACATCTTGTGGTTTTGCAGAAAACTTCATCCGCGTCTACCAAAAGATGCATGTGCATGCTTAAAACGCGTTTTCGCACAAATCCGTGCGCGGGTGCTAAAAAGAGCAGCATCGGCATGCTTAGCACGTCGTTTGGTAGAAATCCACGTGCGCATTCTGCAAAAAGCACCATTTGCATGCACATCTTGTGGTTTTGCAGAAAACTTCATCCGCGTCTACCAAAAGATGCATGTGCATGCTTAAAACGCGTTTTCGCACAAATGCGTGCGCGGGTGCTAAAAAGAGCAGCATCGGCATGCTTAGCACGTCGTTGGGTAGAAATCCACGAGCGCGTTCTGCAAAAAGCACCATTTGCATGCACATCTTGTGGTTTTGCAGAAAACTTCATCCGCGTCTACCAAAAGATGCATGTGCATGCTTAAAACGCGTTTTCGCACAAATCCGTGGGCGGGTGCTAAAAAGAGCAGCATCGGCATGCTTAGCACGTCGTTTGGTAGAAATCCACGTGCGCGTTCTGCAAAAAGCACCATTTGCATGCACATCTTGTGGTTTTGCAGAAAACTTCATCCGCGTCTACCAAAAGATGCATGTGCATGCTTAAAACGCGTTTTCGCACAAATGCGTGCGCGGGTGCTAAAAAGAGCAGCATCGGCATGCTTAGCACGTCGTTTGGTAGAAATCCACGAGCGCGTTCTGCAAAAAGCACCATTTGCATGCACATCTTGTGGTTTTGCAGAAAACTTCATCCGCGTCTACCAAAATATGCATGTGCATGCTTAAAACGCGTTTTCGCACAAATGCGTGCGCGGGTGCTAAAAAGAGCAGCATCGGCATGCTTAGCACGTCGTTTGGTAGAAATCCACGTGCGCGTTCTGCCAAAAGCACCATTTGCATGCACATCTTGTGGTTTTGCAGAAAACTTCATCCGCGTCTACCAAAAGATGCATGTGCATGCTTAAAACGCGTTTTCGCACAAATCCGTGCGCGGATGCTAAAAAGAGCAGCATCGGCATGCTTAGCACGTCGTTTGGTAGAAATCCACGTGCGCGTTCTGCCAAAAGCACCATTTGCATGCACATCTTGTGGTTTTGCAGAAAACTTCATCCGCGTCTACCAAAAGATGCATGTGCATGCTTGAAACGCGTTTTCGCACAAATCCGTGCGCGGATGCTAAAAAGAGCAGCATCGGCATGCTTAGCACGTCGTTTGGTAGAAATCCACGCGCGCGTTCTGCAAAAAGCACCATTTGCATGCACATATTGTGGTTTTGCAGAAAACTTCATCCGCGTCTACCAAAAGATGCATGTGCATGCTTAAAACGCGTTTTCGCACAAATGCGTGCGCGGGTGCTAAAAAGAGCAGCATCGGCATGCTTAGCACGTCGTTTGGTAGAAATCCACAAGCGCGTTCTGCAAAAAGCACCATTTGCATGCACATCTTGTGGTTTTGCAGAAAACTTCATCCGCGTCTACCAAAAGATGCATGTGCATGCTTAAAACGCGTTTTCGCACAAATCCGTGCGCGGGTGCTAAAAAGATCAGCATCGGCATGCTTAGCACGTCGTTTGGTAGAAATCCACGTGCGCGTTCTGCAAAAAGCACCATTTGCATGCACATCTTGTGGTTTTGCAGAAAACTTCATCCGCGTCTACCAAAAGATGCATGTGCATGCTTAAAACGCGTTTTCGCACAAATGCGTGCGCGGGTGCTAAAAAGAGCAGCATCGGCATGCTTAGCACGTCGTTTGGTAGAAATCCACGAGCGCGTTCTGCAAAAAGCACCATTTGCATGCACATCTTGTGGTTTTGCAGAAAACTTCATCCGCGTCTACCAAAAGATGCATGTGCATGCTTAAAACGCGTTTTCGCACAAATGCGTGCGCGGGTGCTAAAAAGAGCAGCATCGGCATGCTTAGCACGTCGTTTGGTAGAAATCCACGTGCGCGTTCTGCCAAAAGCAACATTTGGATGCACATCTTGTGGTTTTGCAGAAAACTTCATCCGCGTCTACCAAAAGATGCATGTGCATGCTTAAAACGCGTTTTCGCACAAATCCGTGCGCGGGTGCTAAAAAGAGCAGCATCGGCATGCTTAGCACGTCGTTTGGTAGAAATCCACGAGCGCGTTCTGCAAAAAGCACCATTTGCATGCACATCTTGTGGTTTTGCAGAAAACTTCATCCGCGTCTACCAAAAGATGCATGTGCATGCTTAAAACGCGTTTTCGCAGAAATCCGTGCGCGCGTGCTAAAAAGAGCAGCATCGGCATGCTTAGCACGTCGTTTGGTAGAAATCCACGTGCGCGTTCTGCAAAAAGCACCATTTGCATGCACATCTTGTGGTTTTGCAGAAAACTTCATCCGCGTCTACCAAAAGATGCATGTGCATGCTTAAAACGCGTTTTCGCACAAATCCGTGCGCGGGTGCTAAAAAGAGCAGCATCGGCATGCTTAGCACGTCGTTTGGTAGAAATCCACGTGCGCGTTCTGCAAAAAGCACCATTTGCATGCACATCTTGTGGTTTTGCAGAAAACTTCATCCGCGTCTACCAAAAGATGCATGTGCATGCTTAAAACGCGTTTTCGCACAAATGCGTGCGCGGGTGCTAAAAAGAGCAGCATCGGCATGCTTAGCACGTCGTTGGGTAGAAATCCACGAGCGCGTTCTGCAAAAAGCACCATTTGCATGCACATCTTGTGGTTTTGCAGAAAACTTCATCCGCGTCTACCAAAAGATGCATGTGCATGCTTAAAACGCGTTTTCGCACAAATGCGTGCGCGGGTGCTAAAAAGAGCAGCATCGGCATGCTTAGCACGTCGTTTGGTAGAAATCCACGTGCGCGTTCTGCCAAAAGCACCATTTGCATGCACATCTTGTGGTTTTGCAGAAAACTTCATCCGCGTCTACCAAAAGATGCATGTGCATGCTTAAAACGCGTTTTCGCACAAATCCGTGCGCGGGTGCTACAAAGAGCAGCATCGGCATGCTTAGCACGTCGTTTGGTAGAAATCCACGTGCGCGTTCTGCAAAAAGCACCATTTTTATGCACATCTTGTGGTTTTGCAGAAAACTTCATCCGCGTCTACCAAAAGATGCATGTGCATGCTTAAAACGCGTTTTCGCACAAATGCGTGCGCGGGTGCTAAAAAGAGCAGCATCGGCATGCTTAGCACGTTGTTTGGTAGAAATCCACGTGCGCGTTCTGCAAAAAGCACCATTTGCATGCACATCTTGTGGTTTTGCAGAAAACTTCATCCGCGTCTACCAAAAGATGCATGTGCATGCTTAAAACGCGTTTTCGCACAAATGCGTGCGCGGGTGCTAAAAAGAGCAGCATCGGCATGCTTAGCACGTCGTTTGGTAGAAATCCGCGTGCGCGTTCTGCAAAAAGCACCATTTGCATGCACATCTTGTGGTTTTGCAGAAAACTTCATCCGCGTCTACCAAAAGATGCATGTGCATGCTTAAAACGCGTTTTCGCACAAATGCGTGCGCGGGTGCTAAAAAGAGCAGCATCGGCATGCTTAGCACGTCGTTTGGTAGAAATCCACGTGCGCGTTCTGCCAAAAGCACCATTTGCATGCACATCTTGTGGTTTTGCAGAAAACTTCATCCGCGTCTACCAAAAGATGCATGTGCATGCTTAAAACGCGTTTTCGCACAAATCCGTGCGCGGGTGCTAAAAAGAGCAGCATCGGCATGCTTAGCACGTCGTTTGGTAGAAATCCACGTGCGCGTTCTGCCAAAAGCACCATTTGCATGCACATCTTGTGGTTTTGCAGAAAACTTCATCCGCGTCTACCAAAAGATGCATGTGCATGCTTAAAACGCGTTTTCGCACAAATCCGTGCGCGGGTGCTAAAAAGAGCAGCATCGGCATGCTTAGCACGTCGTTTGGTAGAAATCCACGTGCGCGTTCTGCAAAAAGCACGATTTGCAAGCACATCTTGTGGTTTTGCAGAAAACTTCATCCGCGTCTACCAAAAGATGCATGTGCATGCTTAGAACGCGTTTTCGCACAAATGCCTGCGCGGGTGCTAAAAAGAGCAGCATCGGCATGCTTAGCACGTTGTTTGGTAGAAATCCACGTGCGCGTTCTGCAAAAAGCACCATTTGCATGCACATCTTGTGGTTTTGCAGAAAACTTCATCCGCGTCTACCAAAAGATACATGTGCATGCATAAAACGCGTTTTCGCACAAATGCGTGCGCGGGTGCTAAAAAGAGCAGCATCGGCATGCTTAGCACGTCGTTTGGTAGAAATCCACGTGCGCGTTCTGCAAAAAGCACCATTTGCATGCACATCTTGTGGTTTTGCATAAAACTTCATCCGCGTCTACCAAAAGATGCATGTGCATGCTTAAAACGCGTTTTCGCACAAATGCGTGCGCGGGTGCTAAAAAGAGCAGCATCTGCATGCTTAGCACGTCGTTTGGTAGAAATCCACGTGCGCGTTCTGCCAAAAGCACCATTTGCATGCACATCTTGTGGTTTTGCAGAAAACTTCATCCGCGTCTACCAAAAGATGCATGTGCATGCTTAAAACGCGTTTTCGCACAAATGCGTGCGCGGGTGCTAAAAAGAGCAGCATCGGCATGCTTAGCACGTCGTTTGGTAGAAATCCACGTGCGCGTTCTGCCAAAAGCACCATTTGCATGCACATCTTGTGGTTTTGCAGAAAACTTCATCCGCGTCTACCAAAAAATGCATGTGCATGCTTAAAACGCGTTTTCGCACAAATCCGTGCGCGGGTGCTAAAAAGAGCAGCATCGGCATGCTTAGCACGTCGTTTGGTAGAAATCCACGTGCGCGTTCTGCCAAAAGCACCATTTGCATGCACATCTTGTGGTTTTGCAGAAAACTTCATCCGCGTCTACCAAAAGATGCATGTGCATGCTTAAAACGCGTTTTCGCACAAATGCGTGCGCGGGTGCTAAAAAGAGCAGCATCGGCATGCTTAGCACGTTGTTTGGTAGAAATCCACGTGCGCGTTCTGCAAAAAGCACCATTTGCATGCACATCTTGTGGTTTTGCAGAAAACTTCATCCGCGTCTACCAAAAGATGCATGTGCATGCTTAAAACGCGTTTTCGCACAAATGCGTGCGCGGGTGCTAAAAAGAGCAGCATCGGCATGCTTAGCACGTCGTTTGGTAGAAATCCACGTGCGCGTTCTGCAAAAAGCACCATTTGCATGCACATCTTGTGGTTTTGCAGAAAACTTCATCCGCGTCTACCAAAAGATGCATGTGCATGCTTAAAACGCGTTTTCGCACAAATGCGTGCGCGGGTGCTAAAAGGAGCAGCATCGGCATGCTTAGCACGTCGTTTGGTAGAAATCTACGTGCGCGTTCTGCCAAAAGCACCATTTGCAAGCACATCTTGTGGTTTTGCAGAAAACTTCATCCGCGTCTACCAAAAGATGCATGTGCATGCTTAAAACGCGTTTTCGCACAAATCCGTGCGCGGGTGCTAAAAAGAGCAGCATCGGCAAGCTTAGCACGTCGTTTGGTAGAAATCCACGTGCGCGTTCTGCAAAAAGCACCATTTGCATGCACATCTTGTGGTTTTGCAGAAAACTTCATCCGCGTCTACCAAAAGATGCATGTGCATGCTTAAAACGCGTTTTCGCACAAATGCGTGCGCGGGTGCTAAAAAGAGCAGCATCGGCATGCTTAGCACGTCGTTTGGTAGAAATCCACGTGCGCGTTCTGCAAAAAGCACCATTTGCATGCACATATTGTGGTTTTGCAGAAAACTTCATCCGCGTCTACCAAAAGATGCATGTGCATGCTTAAAACGCGTTTTCGCACAAATGCGTGCGCGGGTGCTAAACAGAGCAGCATCGGCATGCTTAGCACGTCGTTTGGTAGAAATCCACGTGCGCGTTCTGCAAAAAGCACCATTTGCATGCACATCTTGTGGTTTTGCAGAAAACTTCATCCGCGTCTACCAAAAGATGCATGTGCATGCTTAAAACGCGTTTTCGCACAAATCCGTGCGCGGGTGCTAAAAAGAGCAGCATCGGCATGCTTAGCACGTCGTTTGGTAGAAATCCACGTGCGCGTTCTGCAAAAAGCACCATTTGCATGCACATCTTGTGGTTTTGCAGAAAACTTCATCCGCGTCTACCGAAAGATGCATGTGCATGCTTCAAACGCGTTTTCGCACAAATGCGTGCGCGGGTGCTAAAAAGAGCAGCATCGGCATGCTTAGCACGTCGTTTGGTAGAAATCCACGAGCGCGTTCTGCAAGAAGCACCATTTGCATGCACATCTTGTGGTTTTGCAGAAAACTTCATCCGCGTCTACCAAAAGATGCATGTGCATGCTTAAAACGCGTTTTCGCACAAATGCGTGCGCGGGTGCTAAAAAGAGCAGCATCGGCATGCTTAGCACGTCGTTTGGTAGAAATCCACGTGCGCGTTCTGCCAAAAGCACGATATGCATGCACATCTTGTGGTTTTGCAGAAAACTTCATCCGCGTCTACCAAAAGATGCATGTGCATGCTTAAAACGCGTTTTCGCACAAATCCGTGCGCGGGTGCTAAAAAGAGCAGCATCGGCATGCTTAGCACGTCGTTTGGTAGAAATCCACGTGCGCGTTCTGCAAAAAGCACCATTTGCATGCACATCTTGTGGTTTTGCAGAAAACTTCATCCGCGTCTACCAAAAGATGCATGTGCATGCTTAAAACGCGTTTTCGCACAAATGCGTGCGCGGGTGCTAAAAAGAGCAGCATCGGCATGCTTAGCACGTCGTTTGGTAGAAATCCACGTGCGCGTTCTGCCAAAAGCACCATTTGCATGCACATCTTGTGGTTTTGCAGAAAACTTCATCCGCGTCTACCAAAAGATGCATGTGCATGCTTAAAACGCGTTTTCGCACAAATCCGTGGGCGGGTGCTAAAAAGAGCAGCATCGGCATGCTTAGCACGTCGTTTGGTAGAAATCCACGTGCGCGTTCTGCAAAAAGCACCATTTGCATGCACATCTTGTGGTTTTGCAGAAAACTTCATCCGCGTCTACCAAAAGATGCATGTGCATGCCTAAAACGCGTTTTCGCACAAATGCGTGCGCGGGTGCTAAAAAGAGCAGCATCGGCATGCTTAGCACGTCGTTTGGTAGAAATCCACGAGCGCGTTCTGCAAAAAGCACCATTTGCATGCACATCTTGTGGTTTTGCAGAAAACTTCATCCGCGTCTACCAAAATATGCATGTGCATGCTTAAAACGCGTTTTCGCACAAATGCGTGCGCGGGTGCTAAAAAGAGCAGCATCGGCATGCTTAGCACGTCGTTTGGTAGAAATCCACGTGCGCGTTCTGCCAAAAGCACCATTTGCATGCACATCTTGTGGTTTTGCAGAAAACTTCATCCGCGTCTACCAAAAGATGCATGTGCATGCTTAAAACGCGTTTTCGCACAAATCCGTGCGCGGGTGCTAAAAAGAGCAGCATCGGCATGCTTAGCACGTCGTTTGGTAGAAATCCACGTGCGCATTCTGCAAAAAGCACCATTTGCATGCACATCTTGTGGTTTTGCAGAAAACTTCATCCGCGTCTACAAAAAGATGCATGTGCATGCTTAAAACGCGTTTTCGCACAAATGCGTGCGCGGGTGCTAAAAAGAGCAGCATCGGCATGCTTAGCACGTCGTTGGGTAGAAATCCACGAGCGCGTTCTGCAAAAAGCACCATTTGCATGCA
Source organism: Dermacentor andersoni (assembly GCF_023375885.2). Lineage (NCBI taxonomy): Eukaryota > Metazoa > Arthropoda > Arachnida > Ixodida > Ixodidae > Dermacentor > Dermacentor andersoni. The sequence continues at coordinate 17,716 of NW_027315126.1, read as the reverse complement.
CATCTTGTGGTTTTGCAGAAAACTTCATCCGCGTCTACCAAAAGATGCATGTGCATGCTTAAAACGCGTTTTCGCACAAATCCGTGGGCGGGTGCTAAAAAGAGCAGCATCGGCATGCTTAGCACGTCGTTTGGTAGAAATCCACGTGCGCGTTCTGCAAAAAGCACCATTTGCATGCACATCTTGTGGTTTTGCAGAAAACTTCATCCGCGTCTACCAAAAGATGCATGTGCATGCTTAAAACGCGTTTTCGCACAAATGCGTGCGCGGGTGCTAAAAAGAGCAGCATCGGCATGCTTAGCACGTCGTTTGGTAGAAATCCACGAACGCGTTCTGCAAAAAGCACCATTTGCATGCACATCTTGTGGTTTTGCAGAAAACTTCATCCGCGTCTACCAAAATATGCATGTGCATGCTTAAAACGCGTTTTCGCACAAATGCGTGCGCGGGTGCTAAAAAGAGCAGCATCGGCATGCTTAGCACGTCGTTTGGTAGAAATCCACGTGCGCGTTCTGCCAAAAGCACCATTTGCATGCACATCTTGTGGTTTTGCAGAAAACTTCATCCGCGTCTACCAAAAGATGCATGTGCATGCTTAAAACGCGTTTTCGCACAAATCCGTGCGCGGATGCTAAAAAGAGCAGCATCGGCATGCTTAGCACGTCGTTTGGTAGAAATCCACGTGCGCGTTCTGCCAAAAGCACCATTTGCATGCACATCTTGTGGTTTTGCAGAAAACTTCATCCGCGTCTACCAAAAGATGCATGTGCATGCTTGAAACGCGTTTTCGCACAAATCCGTGCGCGGATGCTAAAAAGAGCAGCATCGGCATGCTTAGCACGTCGTTTGGTAGAAATCCACGTGCGCGTTCTGCAAAAAGCACCATTTGCATGCACATATTGTGGTTTTGCAGAAAACTTCATCCGCGTCTACCAAAAGATGCATGTGCATGCTTAAAACGCGTTTTCGCACAAATGCGTGCGCGGGTGCTAAAAAGAGCAGCATCGGCATGCTTAGCACGTCGTTTGGTAGAAATCCACAAGCGCGTTCTGCAAAAAGCACCATTTGCATGCACATCTTGTGGTTTTGCAGAAAACTTCATCCGCGTCTACCAAAAGATGCATGTGCATGCTTAAAACGCGTTTTCGCACAAATCCGTGCGCGGGTGCTAAAAAGATCAGCATCGGCATGCTTAGCACGTCGTTTGGTAGAAATCCACGTGCGCGTTCTGCAAAAAGCACCATTTGCATGCACATCTTGTGGTTTTGCAGAAAACTTCATCCGCGTCTACCAAAAGATGCATGTGCATGCTTAAAACGCGTTTTCGCACAAATGCGTGCGCGGGTGCTAAAAAGAGCAGCATCGGCATGCTTAGCACGTCGTTTGGTAGAAATCCACGAGCGCGTTCTGCAAAAAGCACCATTTGCATGCACATCTTGTGGTTTTGCAGAAAACTTCATCCGCGTCTACCAAAAGATGCATGTGCATGCTTAAAACGCGTTTTCGCACAAATGCGTGCGCGGGTGCTAAAAAGAGCAGCATCGGCATGCTTAGCACGTCGTTTGGTAGAAATCCACGTGCGCGTTCTGCCAAAAGCACCATTTGGATGCACATCTTGTGGTTTTGCAGAAAACTTCATCCGCGTCTACCAAAAGATGCATGTGCATGCTTAAAACGCGTTTTCGCACAAATCCGTGCGCGGGTGCTAAAAAGAGCAGCATCGGCATGCTTAGCACGTCGTTTGGTAGAAATCCACGAGCGCGTTCTGCAAAAAGCACCATTTGCATGCACATCTTGTGGTTTTGCAGAAAACTTCATCCGCGTCTACCAAAAGATGCATGTGCATGCTTAAAACGCGTTTTCGCACAAATCCGCGGGCGGGTGCTAAAAAGAGCAGCATCGGCATGCTTAGCACGTCGTTTGGTAGAAATCCACGTGCGCGTTCTGCAAAAAGCACCATTTGCATGCACATCTTGTGGTTTTGCAGAAAACTTCATCCGCGTCTACCAAAAGATGCATGTGCATGCTTAAAACGCGTTTTCGCACAAATCCGTGCGCGGGTGCTAAAAAGAGCAGCATCGGCATGCTTAGCACGTCGTTTGGTAGAAATCCACGTGCGCGTTCTGCAAAAAGCACCATTTGCATGCACATCTTGTGGTTTTGCAGAAAACTTCATCCGCGTCTACCAAAAGATGCATGTGCATGCTTAAAACGCGTTTTCGCACAAATGCGTGCGCGGGTGCTAAAAAGAGCAGCATCGGCATGCTTAGCACGTCATTTGGTAGAAATCCACGTGCGCGTTCTGCCAAAAGCACCATTTGCATGCACATCTTGTGGTTTTGCAGAAAACTTCATCCGCGTCTACCAAAAGATGCATGTGCATGCTTAAAACGCGTTTTCGCACAAATCCGTGCGCGGGTGCTAAAAAGAGCAGCATCGGCATGCTTAGCACGTCGTTTGGTAGAAATCCACGTGCGCGTTCTGCAAAAAGCACCATTTTTATGCACATCTTGTGGTTTTGCAGAAAACTTCATCCGCGTCTACCAAAAGATGCATGTGCATGCTTAAAACGCGTTTTCGCACAAATGCGTGCGCGGGTGCTAAAAAGAGCAGCATCGGCATGCTTAGCACGTCGTTTGGTAGAAATCCACGTGCGCGTTCTGCCAAAAGCACCATTTGCATGCACATCTTGTGGTTTTGCAGAAAACTTCATCCGCGTCTACCAAAAGATGCATGTGCATGCTTAAAACGCGTTTTCGCACAAATGCGTGCGCGGGTGCTAAAAAGAGCAGCATCGGCATGCTTAGCACGTCGTTTGGTAGAAATCCACGTGCGCGTTCTGCCAAAAGCACCATTTGCATGCACATCTTGTGGTTTTGCAGAAAACTTCATCCGCGTCTACCAAAAGATGCATGTGCATGCTTAAAACGCGTTTTCGCACAAATCCGTGCGCGGGTGCTAAAAAGAGCAGCATCGGCATGCTTAGCACGTCGTTTGGTAGAAATCCACGTGCGCGTTCTGCAAAAAGCACCATTTTTATGCACATCTTGTGGTTTTGCAGAAAACTTCATCCGCGTCTACCAAAAGATGCATGTGCATGCTTAAAACGCGTTTTCGCACAAATGCGTGCGCGGGTGCTAAAAAGAGCAGCATCGGCATGCTTAGCACGTTGTTTGGTAGAAATCCACGTGCGCGTTCTGCAAAAAGCACCATTTGCATGCACATCTTGTGGTTTTGCAGAAAACTTCATCCGCGTCTACCAAAAGATGCATGTGCATGCTTAAAACGCGTTTTCGCACAAATGCGTGCGCGGGTGCTAAAAAGAGCAGCATCGGCATGCTTAGCACGTCGTTTGGTAGAAATCCGCGTGCGCGTTCTGCAAAAAGCACCATTTGCATGCACATCTTGTGGTTTTGCAGAAAACTTCATCCGCGTCTACCAAAAGATGCATGTGCATGCCTAAAACGCGTTTTCGCACAAATGCGTGCGCGGGTGCTAAAAAGAGCAGCATCGGCATGCTTAGCACGTCGTTTGGTAGAAATCCACGTGCGCGTTCTGCCAAAAGCACCATTTGCATGCACATCTTGTGGTTTTGCAGAAAACTTCATCCGCGTCTACCAAAAGATGCATGTGCATGCTTAAAACGCGGTTTCGCACAAATCCGTGCGCGGGTGCTAAAAAGAGCAGCATCGGCATGCTTAGCACGTCGTTTGGTAGAAATCCACGTGCGCGTTCTGCCAAAAGCACCATTTGCATGCACATCTTGTGGTTTTGCAGAAAACTTCATCCGCGTCTACCAAAAGATGCATGTGCATGCTTAAAACGCGTTTTCGCACAAATCCGTGCGCGGGTGCTAAAAAGAGCAGCATCGGCATGCTTAGCACGTCGTTTGGTAGAAATCCACGTGCGCGTTCTGCAAAAAGCACGATTTGCAAGCACATCTTGTGGTTTTGCAGAAAACTTCATCCGCGTCTACCAAAAGATGCATGATCTGTCCTCGCGTGTGTTTTCGCACAAATGCCTGCGCGGGTGCTAAAAAGAGCAGCATCGGCATGCTTAGCACGTTGTTTGGTAGAAATCCACGTGCGCGTTCTGCAAAAAGCACCATTTGCATGCACATCTTGTGGTTTTGCAGAAAACTTCATCCGCGTCTACCAAAAGATGCATGTGCATGCATAAAACGCGTTTTCGCACAAATGCGTGCGCGGGTGCTAAAAAGAGCAGCATCGGCATGCTTAGCACGTCGTTTGGTAGAAATCCACGTGCGCGTTCTGCAAAAAGCACCATTTGCATGCACATCTTGTGGTTTTGCAGAAAACTTCATCCGCGTCTACCAAAAGATGCATGTGCATGCTTAAAACGCGTTTTCGCACAAATGCGTGCGCGGGTGCTAAAAAGAGCAGCATCGGCATGCTTAGCACGTCGTTTGGTAGAAATCCACGTGCGCGTTCTGCCAAAAGCACCATTTGCATGCACATCTTGTGGTTTTGCAGAAAACTTCATCCGCGTCTACCAAAAGATGCATGTGCATGCTTAAAACGCGTTTTCGCACAAATGCGTGCGCGGGTGCTAAAAAGAGCAGCATCGGCATGCTTAGCACGTCGTTTGGTAGAAATCCACGTGCGCGTTCTGCCAAAAGCACCATTTGCATGCACATCTTGTGGTTTTGCAGAAAACTTCATCCGCGTCTACCAAAAGATGCATGTGCATGCTTAAAACGCGTTTTCGCACAAATCCGTGCGCGGGTGCTAAAAAGAGCAGCATCGGCATGCTTAGCACGTCGTTTGGTAGAAATCCACGTGCGCGTTCTGCCAAAAGCACCATTTGCATGCACATCTTGTGGTTTTGCAGAAAACTTCATCCGGGTCTACCAAAAGATGCATGTGCATGCTTAAAACGCGTTTTCGCACAAATGCGTGCGCGGGTGCTAAAAGAAGCAGCATCGGCATGCTTAGCACGTCGTTTGGTAGAAATCTACGTGCGCGTTCTGCCAAAAGCACCATTTGCAAGCACATCTTTTGGTTTTGCAGAAAACTTCATCCGCGTCTACCAAAAGATGCATGTGCATGCTTAAAACGCGTTTTCGCACAAATGCGTGCGCGGGTGCTAAAAAGAGCAGCATCGGCATGCTTAGCACGTCGTTTGGTAGAAATCCACGTGCGCGTTCTGCCAAAAGCACCATTTGCATGCACATCTTGTGGTTTTGCAGGAAACTTCATCCGCGTCTACCAAAAGATGCATGTGCATGCTTAAAACGCGTTTTCGCACAAATCCGTGCGCGGGTGCTAAAAAGAGCAGCATCGGCAAGCTTAGCACATCGTTTGGTAGAAATCCCACGAGCGCGTTCTGCAAAAAGCACCATTTGCATGCACATCTTGTGGTTTTGCAGAAAACTTCATCCGCGTCTACCAAAAGATGCATGTGCATGCTTAAAACGCGTTTTCGCACAAATGCGTGCGCGGGTGCTAAAAGAGCAGCATCGGCATGCTTAGCACGTCGTTTGGTAGAAATCCACGTGCGCGTTCTGCAAAAAGCACCATTTGCATGCATATATTGTGGTTTTGCAGAAAACTTCATCCGCGTCTACCAAAAGATGCATGTGCATGCTTAAAACGCGTTTTCGCACAAATCCGTGCGCGGGTGCTAAAAAGATCAGCATCGGCATGCTTAGCACGTCGTTTGGTAGAAATCCACGTGCGCGTTCTGCAAAAAGCACCATTTGCATGCACATCTTGTGGTTTTGCAGAAAACTTCATCCGCGTCTACCAAAAGATGCATGTGCATGCTTAAAACGCGTTTTCGCACAAATGCGTGCGCGGGTGCTAAAAGAGCAGCATCGGCATGCTTAGCACGTCGTTTGGTAGAAATCCACGAGCGCGTTCTGCAAAAAGCACCATTTGCATGCACATCTTGTGGTTTTGCAGAAAACTTCATCCGCGTCTACCAAAAGATGCATGTGCATGCTTAAAACGCGTTTTCGCACAAATGCGTGCGCGGGTGCTAAAAAGAGCAGCATCGGCATGCTTAGCACGTCGTTTGGTAGAAATCCACGAGCGCGTTCTGCAAAAAGCACCATTTGCATGCACATCTTGTGGTTTTGCAGAAAACTTCATCCGCGTCTACCAAAAGATGCATGTGCATGCTTAAAACGCGTTTTCGCACAAATGCGTGCGCGGGTGCTAAAAAGAGCAGCATCGGCATGCTTAGCACGTCGTTTGGTAGAAATCCACGTGCGCGTTCTGCCAAAAGCACCATTTGGATGCACATCTTGTGGTTTGCAGAAAACTTCATCCGCGTCTACCAAAAGATGCATGTGCATGCTTAAAACGCGTTTTCGCACAAATCCGTGCGCGGGTGCTAAAAAGAGCAGCATCGGCATGCTTAGCACGTCGTTTGGTAGAAATCCACGAGCGCGTTCTGCAAAAAGCACCATTTGCATGCACATCTTGTGGTTTTGCAGAAAACTTCATCCGCGTCTACCAAAAGATGCATGTGCATGCTTAAAACGCGTTTTCGCACAAATCCGTGCGCGGGTGCTAAAAAGAAGCAGCATCGGCATGCTTAGCACGTCGTTTGGTAGAAATCCACGTGCGCATTCTGCAAAAAGCACCATTTGAATGCACATCTTGTGGTTTTGCAGAAAACTTCATCCGCGTCTACCAAAAGATGCATGTGCATGCTTAAAACGCGTTTTCGCACAAATCCGTGCGCGGGTGCTAAAAAGAGCAGCATCGGCATGCTTAGCACGTCGTTTGGTAGAAATCCACGTGCGCGTTCTGCAAAAAGCACCATTTGCATGCACATCTTGTGGTTTTGCAGAAAACTTCATCCGCGTCTACCAAAAGATGCATGTGCATGCTTAAAACGCGTTTTCGCACAAATGCGTGCGCGGGTGCTAAAAAGAGCAGCATCGGCATGCTTAGCACGTCGTTGGGTAGAAATCCACGAGCGCGTTCTGCAAAAAGCACCATTTGCTTGCACATCTTGTGGTTTTGCAGAAAACTTCATCCGCGTCTACCAAAAGATGCATGTGCATGCTTAAAACGCGTTTTCGCACAAATCCGTGGGCGGGTGCTAAAAAGAGCAGCATCGGCATGCTTAGCACGTCGTTTGGTAGAAATCCACGTGCGCGTTCTGCAAAAAGCACCATTTGCATGCACATCTTGTGGTTTTTGCAGAAAACTTCATCCGCGTCTACCGAAAGATGCATGTGCATGCTTAAAACGCGTTTTCGCACAAATGCGTGCGCGGGTGCTAAAAAGAGCAGCATCGGCATGCTTAGCACGTCGTTTGGTAGAAATCCACGAGCGCGTTCTGCAAAAAGCACCATTTGCATGCACATCTTGTGGTTTTGCAGAAAACTTCATCCGCGTCTACCAAAATATGCATGTGCATGCTTAAAACGCGTTTTCGCACAAATGCGTGCGCGGGTGCTAAAAAGAGCAGCATCGGCATGCTTAGCACGTCGTTTGGTAGAAATCCACGTGCGCGTTCTGCCAAAAGCACCATTTGCATGCACATCTTGTGGTTTTGCAGAAAACTTCATCCGCGTCTACCAAAAGATGCATGTGCATGCTTAAAACGCGTTTTTCGCACAAATCCGTGCGCGGATGCTAAAAAGAGCAGCATCGGCATGCTTAGCACGTCGTTTGGTAGAAATCCACGTTCGCGTTCTGCAAAAAGCACCATTTGCATGCACATATTGTGGTTTTGCAGAAAACTTCATCCGCGTCTACCAAAAGATGCATGTGCATGCTTAAAACGCGTTTTCGCACAAATGCGTGCGCGGGTGCTAAAAAGAGCAGCATCGGCATGCTTAGCACGTCGTTTGGTAGAAATCCACAAGCGCGTTCTGCAAAAAGCACCATTTGCATGCACATCTTGTGGTTTTGCAGAAAACTTCATCCGCGTCTACCAAAAGATGCATGTGCATGCTTAAAACGCGTTTTCGCACAAATCCGTGCGCGGGTGCTAAAAAGATCAGCATCGGCATGCTTAGCACGTCGTTTGGTAGAAATCCACGTGCGCGTTCTGCAAAAAGCACCATTTGCATGCACATCTTGTGGTTTTGCAGAAAACTTCATCCGCGTCTACCAAAAGAGGCATGTGCATGCTTAAAACGCGTTTTCGCACAAATGCGTGCGCGGGTGCTAAAAAGAGCAGCATCGGCATGCTTAGCACGTCGTTTGGTAGAAATCCACGTGCGCGTTCTGCCAAAAGCACCATTTGGATGCACATCTTGTGGTTTTGCAGAAAACTTCATCCGCGTCTACCAAAAGATGCATGTGCATGCTTAAAACGCGTTTTCGTACAAATCCGTGCGCGGGTGCTAAAAAGAGCAGCATCGGCATGCTTAGCACGTCGTTTGGTAGAAATCCACGAGCGCGTTCTGCAAAAAGCACCATTTGCATGCACATCTTGTGGTTTTGCAGAAAACTTCATCCGCGTCTACCAAAAGATGCATGTGCATGCTTAAAACGCGTTTTCGCACAAATCCGTGCGCGGGTGCTAAAAAGAGCAGCATCGGCATGCTTAGCACGTCGTTTGGTAGAAATCCACGTGCGCGTTCTGCAAAAAGCACCATTTGCATGCACATCTTGTGGTTTTGCAGAAAACTTCATCCGCGTCTACCAAAAGATGCATGTGCATGCTTAAAACGCGTTTTCGCACAAATCCGTGCGCGGGTGCTAAAAAGAGCAGCATCGGCATGCTTAGCACGTCGTTTGGTAGAAATCCACGTGCGCGTTCTGCAAAAAGCACCATTTGCATGCACATCTTGTGGTTTTGCAGAAAACTTCATCCGCGTCTACCAAAAGATGCATGTGCATGCTTAAAACGCGTTTTCGCACAAATGCGTGCGCGGGTGCTAAAAAGAGCAGCATCGGCATGCTTAGCACGTCGTTGGGTAGAAATCCACGAGCGCGTTCTGCAAAAAAGCACCATTTGCATGCACATCTTGTGGTTTTGCAGAAAACTTCATCCGCGTCTACCAAAAGATGCATGTGCATGCTTAAAACGCGTTTTCGCACAAATGCGTGCGCGGGTGCTAAAAAGAGCAGCATCGGCATGCTTAGCACGTCGTTTGGGTAGAAATCCACGTGCGCGTTCTGCCAAAAAGCACCATTTCCATGCACATCTTGTGGTTTTGCAGAAAACTTCATCCGCGTCTACCAAGAGATGCATGTGCATGCTTAAAACGCGTTTTCGCACAAATCCGTGCGCGGGTGCTAAAAAGAGCAGCATCGGCATGCTTAGCACGTCGTTTGGTAGAAATCCACGTGCGCGTTCTGCAAAAAGCACCATTTGCATGCACATCTTATGGTTTTGCAGAAAACTTCATCCGCGTCTACCAAAAGATGCATGTGCATGCTTAAAACGCGTTTTCGCACAAATGCGTGCGCGGGTGCTAAAAAGAGCAGCATCGGCATGCTTAGCACGTTGTTTGGTAGAAATCCACGTGCGCGTTCTGCAAAAAGCACCATTTGCATGCACATCTTGTGGTTTTGCAGAAAACTTCATCCGCGTCTACCAAAAGATGCATGTGCATGCTTAAAACGCGTTTTCGCACAAATGCGTGCGCGGGTGCTAAAAAGAGCAGCATCGGCATGCTTAGCACGTCGTTTGGTAGAAATCCACGTGCGCGTTCTGCAAAAAGCACCATTTGCATGCACATCTTGTGGTTTTGCAGAAAACTTCATCCGCGTCTACCAAAAGATGCATGTGCATGCTTAAAACGCGTTTTCGCACAAATGCGTGCGCGGGTGCTAAAAAGAGCAGCATCGGCATGCTTAGCACGTCGTTTGGTAGAAATCCACGTGCGCGTTCTGCCAAAAGCACCATTTGCATGCACATCTTGTGGTTTTGCAGAAAACTTGATCCGCGTCTACCAAAAGATGCATGTGCATGCTTAAAACGCGTTTACGCACAAATGCGTGCGCGGGTGCTAAAAAGAGCAGCATCGGCATGCTTAGCACGTCGTTTGGTAGAAATCCACGTGCGCGTTCTGCCAAAAGCACCATTTGCATGCACATCTTGTGTTTTGCAGAAAACTTCATCCGCGTCTACCAAAAGATGCATGTGCATGCTTAAAACGCGTTTTCGTACAAATCCGTGCGCGGGTGCTAAAAGAGCAGCATCGGCATGCTTAGCACGTCGTTTGGTAGAAATCCACGAGCGCGTTCTGCAAAAAGCACCATTTGCATGCACATCTTGTGGTTTTGCAGAAAACTTCATCCGCGTCTACCAAAAGATGCATGTGCATGCTTAAAACGCGTTTTCGCACAAATCCGTGCGCGGGTGCTAAAAAGAGCAGCATCGGCATGCTTAGCACGTCGTTTGGTAGAAATCCACGTGCGCGTTCTGCAAAAAGCACCATTTGCATGCACATCTTGTGGTTTTGCAGAAAACTTCATCCGCGTCTACCAAAAGATGCATGTGCATGCTTAAAACGCGTTTTCGCACAAATCCGTGCGCGGGTGCTAAAAAGAGCAGCATCGGCATGCTTAGCACGTCGTTTGGTAGAAATCCACGTGCGCGTTCTGCAAAAAGCACCATTTGCATGCACATCTTGTGGTTTTGCAGAAAACTTCATCCGCGTCTACCAAAAGATGCATGTGCATGCTTAAAACGCGTTTTCGCACAAATGCGTGCGCGGGTGCTAAAAAGAGCAGCATCGGCATGCTTAGCACGTCGTTTGGTAGAAATACCACGTGCGCGTTCTGCAAAAAGCACCATTTGCATGCACATCTTGTGGTTTTGCAGAAAACTTCATCCGCGTCTACCAAAAGATGCATGTGCATGCTTAAAACGCGTTTTCGCACAAATGCGTGCGCGGGTGCTAAAAAGAGCAGCATCGGCATGCTTAGCACGTCGTTTGGTAGAAATCCACGTGCGCGTTCTGCCAAAAGCACCATTTCATGCACATCTTGTGGTTTTGCAGAAAACTTTCATTCCGCGTCTTCCAAAGATGCATGTGCATGCTTAAAACGCGTTTTCCGCACAAATGCCGTGCGCGGGTGCTAAAAAGAGCAGCATCGGCATGCTTAGCACGTCGTTTGGTAGAAATCCACGTGCGCGTTCTGCAAAAAGCACCATTTGCATGCACATCTTGTGGTTTTGCAGAAAACTTCATCCGCGTCTACCAAAAGATGCATGTGCATGCTTAAAACGCGTTTTCGCACAAATGCGTGCGCGGGTGCTAAAAAGAGCAGCATCGGCATGCTTAGCACGTCGTTTGGTAGAAATCCACGTGCGCGTTCTGCAAAAAGCACCATTTGCATGCACATCTTGTGGTTTTGCAGAAAACTTCATCCGCGTCTACCAAAAGATGCATGTGCATGCTTAAAACGCGTTTTCGCACAAATGCGTGCGCGGGTGCTAAAAAGAGCAGCATCGGCATGCTTAGCACGTCGTTTTGGTAGAAATCCACGTGCGCGGTTCAATGCACCATTTGCATGCACATCTTGTGGTTTTGCAGAAAACTTCATCCGCGTCTACCAAAAGATGCATGTGCATGCTTAAAACGCGTTTTCGCACAAATGCGTGCGCGGGTGCTAAAAAGAGCAGCATCGGCATGCTTAGCACGTCGTTTGGTAGAAATCCACGTGCGCGTTCTGCCAAATAAGCACCATTTGCATGCACATCTTGTGGTTTTGCAGAAAACTTCATCCGCGTCTACCAAAAGATGCATGTGCATGCTTAAAACGCGTTTTCGCACAAATGCGTGCGCGGGTGCTAAAAAGAGCAGCATCGGCATGCTTAGCACGTCGTTTGGTAGAAATCCACGTGCGCGTTCTGCCAAAAGCACCATTTGCATGCACATCTTGTGGTTTTGCAGAAAACTTCATCCGCGTCCTACCAAAAGATGCATGTGCATGCTTAAAACGCGTTTTCGCACAAATGCGTGCGCGGGTGCTAAAAAGAGCAGCATCGGCATGCTTAGCACGTCGTTTGGTAGAAATCCACGTGCGCGTTCTGCCAAAAGCACCATTTGCATGCACATCTTGTGGTTTTGCAGAAAACTTCATCCGCGTCTACCAAAAGATGCATGTGCATGCTTAAAACGCGTTTTCGCACAAATGCGTGCGCGGGTGCTAAAAGAGCAGCATCGGCATGCTTAGCACGTCGTTTGGTAGAAATCCACGTGCGCGTTCTGCAAAAAGCACCATTTGCATGCACATCTTGTGGTTTTGCAGAAAACTTCATCCGCGTCTACCAAAAGATGCATGTGCATGCTTAAAACGCGTTTTCGCACAAATGCGTGCGCGGGTGCTAAAAAGGAGCAGCATCGGCATGCTTAGCACGTCGTTTGGTAGAAATCCACGTGCGCGTTCTGCCAAAAGCACCATTTGCATGCACATCTTGTGGTTTTTGCAGAAAACTTTCATCCGCGTCTACCAAAAGATGCATGTGCATGCTTAAAACGCGTTTTCGCACAAATGCGTGCGCGGGTGCTAAAAAGAGCAGCATCGGCATGCTTAGCACGTCGTTTGGTAGAAATCCACGTGCGCGTTCTGCCAAAAGCACCATTTGCATGCACATCTTGTGGTTTTGCAGAAAACTTCATCCGCGTCTACCAAAAGATTGCATGTGCATGCTTAAAACGCGTTTTCGCACAAATCCGTGCGCGGGGTGCTAAAAAGAGCAGCATCGGCAAGCTTAGCACGTCGTTTGGTAGAAATCCACGTGCGCGTTTGCCATTTGCATGCACATCTTGTGGTTTTGCAGAAAACTTCATCCGCGTCTACCAAAAGATGCATGTGCATGCTTAAAACGCGTTTTCGCACAAATCCGTGCGCGGGTGCTAAAAAGAGCAGCATCGGCATGCTTAGCACGTCGTTTGGTAGAAATCCACGTGCGCGTTCTGCAAAAAGCACCATTTGCATGCACATCTTGTGGTTTTGCAGAAAACTTCATCCGCGTCTACCAAAAGATGCATGTGCATGCTTAAAACGCGTTTTCGCACAAATGCGTGCGCGGGTGCTAAAAAGAGCAGCATCGGCATGCTTAGCACGTTGTTTGGTAGAAATCCACGTGCGCGTTCTGCAAAAAGCACCATTTGCATGCACATCTTGTGGTTTTGCAGAAAACTTCATCCGCGTCTACCAAAAGATGCATGTGCATGCTTAAAACGCGTTTTCGCACAAATGCGTGCGCGGGTGCTAAAAAGAGCAGCATCGGCATGCTTAGCACGTCGTTTGGTAGAAATCCACGTGCGCGTTCTGCAAAAAGCACCATTTGCATGCACATCTTGTGGTTTTGCAGAAAACTTCATCCGCGTCTACCAAAAGATGCATGTGCATGCTTAAAACGCGTTTTCGCACAAATGCGTGCGCGGGTGCTAAAAAGAGCAGCATCGGCATGCTTAGCACGTCGTTTGGTAGAAATCCACGTGCGCGTTCTGCCAAAAGCACCATTTGCATGCACATCTTGTGGTTTTGCAGAAAACTTCATCCGCGTCTACCAAAAGATGCATGTGCATGCTTAAAACGCGTTTTCGCACAAATGCGTGCGCGGGTGCTAAAAAGAGCAGCATCGGCATGCTTAGCACGTCGTTTGGTAGAAATCCACTTGCGCGTTCTGCCAAAAGCACCATTTGCATGCACATCTTGTGGTTTTGCAGAAAACTTCATCCGCGTCTACCAAAAGATGCATGTGCATGCTTAAAACGCGTTTTCGCACAAATCCGTGCGCGGGTGCTAAAAAGAGCAGCATCGGCATGCTTAGCACGTCGTTTGGTAGAAATCCACGTGCGCGTTCTGCCAAAAGCACCATTTGCATGCACATCTTGTGGTTTTGCAGAAAACTTCATCCGCGTCTACCAAAAGATGCATGTGCATGCTTAAAACGCGTTTTCGCACAAATCCGTGCGCGGGTGCTAAAAAGAGCAGCATCGGCATGCTTAGCACGTCGTTTGGTAGAAATCCACGTGCGCGTTCTGCCAAAAGCACCATTTGCATGCACATCTTGTGGTTTTGCAGAAAACTTCATCCGCGTCTACCAAAAGATGCATGTGCATGCTTAAAACGCGTTTTCGCACAAATCCGTGCGCGGGTGCTAAAAAGAGCAGCATCGGCATGCTTAGCACGTCGTTTGGTAGAAATCCACGTGCGCGTTCTGCAAAAAGCACCATTTGCATGCACATCTTGTGGTTTTGCAGAAAACTTCATCCGCGTCTACCAAAAGATGTATGTGCATGCTTAAAACGCGTTTTCGCACAAATGCGTGCGCGGGTGCTAAAAAGAGCAGCATCGGCATGCTTAGCACGTTGTTTGGTAGAAATCCACGTGCGCGTTCTGCAAAAAGCACCATTTGCATGCACATCTTGTGGTTTTGCAGGAAACTTCATCCGCGTCTACCAAAAGATGCATGTGCATGCTTAAAACGCGTTTTCGCACAAATGCGTGCGCGGGTGCTAAAAAGAGCAGCATCGGCATGCTTAGCACGTCGTTTGGTAGAAATCCACGTGCGCGTTCTGCAAAAAGCACCATTTGCATGCACATCTTGTGGTTTTGCAGAAAACTTCATCCGCGTCTACCAAAAGATGCATGTGCATGCTTAAAACGCGTTTTCGCACAAATGCGTGCGCGGGTGCTAAAAAGAGCAGCATCGGCATGCTTAGCACGTCGTTGGGTAGAAATCCACGAGCGCGTTCTGCAAAAAGCACCATTTGCATGCACATCTTGTGGTTTTGCAGAAAACTTCATCCGCGTCTACCAAAAGATGCATGTGCATGCTTAAAACGCGTTTTCGCACAAATGCGTGCGCGGGTGCTAAAAAGAGCAGCATCGGCATGCTTAGCACGTCGTTTGGTAGAAATCCACGTGCGCGTTCTGCCAAAAGCACCATTTGCATGCACATCTTGTGGTTTTGCAGAAAACTTCATCCGCGTCTACCAAAAGATGCATGTGCATGCTTAAAACGCGTTTTCGCACAAATCCGTGCGCGGGTGCTAAAAAGAGCAGCATCGGCATGCTTAGCACGTCGTTTGGTAGAAATCCACGTGCGCGTTCTGCAAAAAGCACCATTTGCATGCACATCTTGTGGTTTTGCAGAAAACTTCATCCGCGTCTACCAAAAGATGCATGTGCATGCTTAAAACGCGTTTTCGCACAAATGCGTGCGCGGGTGCTAAAAAGAGCAGCATCGGCATGCTTAGCACGTTGTTTGGTAGAAATCCACGTGCGCGTTCTGCAAAAAGCACCATTTGCATGCACATCTTGTGGTTTTGCAGAAAACTTCATCCGCGTCTACCAAAAGATGCATGTGCATGCTTAAAACGCGTTTTCGCACAAATGCGTGCGCGGGTGCTAAAAAGAGCAGCATCGGCATGCTTAACACGTCGTTTGGTAGAAATCCACGTGCGCGTTCTGCAAAAAGCACCATTTGCATGCACATCTTGTGGTTTTGCAGAAAACTTCATCCGCGTCTACCAAAAGATGCATGTGCATGCTTAAAACGCGTTTTCGCACAAATGCGTGCGCGGGTGCTAAAAAGAGCAGCATCGGCATGCTTAGCACGTCGTTTGGTAGAAATCCACGTGCGCGTTCTGCCAAAAGCACCATTTGCATGCACATCTTGTGGTTTTGCAGAAAACTTCATCCGCGTCTACCAAAAGATGCATGTGCATGCTTAAAACGCGTTTTCGCACAAATGCGTGCGCGGGTGCTAAAAAGAGCAGCATCGGCATGCTTAGCACGTCGTTTGGTAGGAATCCACGTGCGCGTTCTGCCAAAAGCACCATTTGCATGCACATCTTGTGGTTTTGCAGAAAACTTCATCCGCGTCTACCAAAAGATGCATGTGCATGCTTAAAACGCGTTTTCGCACAAATCCGTGCGCGGGTGCTAAAAAGAGCAGCATCGGCATGCTTAGCACGTCGTTTGGTAGAAATCCACGTGCGCGTTCTGCCAAAAGCACCATTTGCATGCACATCTTGTGGTTTTGCAGAAAACTTCATCCGCGTCTACCAAAAGATGCATGTGCATGCTTAAAACGCGTTTTCGCACAAATCCGTGCGCGGGTGCTAAAGAGAGCAGCATCGGCATGCTTAGCACGTCGTTTGGTAGAAATCCACGTGCGCGTTCTGCCAAAAGCACCATTTGCATGCACATCTTGTGGTTTTGCAGAAAACTTCATCCGCGTCTACCAAAAGATGCATGTGCATGCTTAAAACGCGTTTTCGCACAAATCCGTGCGCGGGTGCTAAAAGAGCAGCATCGGCATGCTTAGCACGTCGTTTGGTAGAAATCCACGTGCGCGTTCTGCAAAAAGCACCATTTGCATGCACATCTTGTGGTTTTGCAGAAAACTTCATCCGCGTCTACCAAAAGATGTATGTGCATGCTTAAAACGCGTTTTCGCACAAATGCGTGCGCGGGTGCTAAAAAGAGCAGCATCGGCATGCTTAGCACGTTGTTTGGTAGAAATCCACGTGCGCGTTCTGCAAAAAGCACCATTTGCATGCACATCTTGTGGTTTTGCAGAAAACTTCATCCGCGTCTACCAAAAGATGCATGTGCATGCTTAAAACGCGTTTTCGCACAAATGCGTGCGCGGGTGCTAAAAAGAGCAGCATCGGCATGCTTAGCACGTCGTTTGGTAAAAATCCACGTGCGCGTTCTGCAAAAAGCACCATTTGCATGCACATCTTGTGGTTTTGCAGAAAACTTCATCCGCGTCTACCAAAAGATGCATGTGCATGCTTAAAACGCGTTTTCGCACAAATGCGTGCGCGGGTGCTAAAAGAGCAGCATCGGCATGCTTAGCACGTCGTTTGGTAGAAATCCACGTGCGCGTTCTGCCAAAAGCACCATTTGCATGCACATCTTGTGGTTTTGCAGAAAACTTCATCCGCGTCTACCAAAAGATGCATGTGCATGCTTAAAACGCGTTTTCGCACAAATGCGTGCGCGGGTGCTAAAAAGAGCAGCATCGGCATGCTTAGCACGTCGTTTGGTAGAAATCCACTTGCGCGTTCTGCCAAAAGCACCATTTGCATGCACATCTTGTGGTTTTGCAGAAAAACTTCATCCGCGTCTACCAAAAGATGCATGTGCATGCTTAAAACGCGTTTTCGCACAAATCCGTGCGCGGGTGCTAAAAAGAGCAGCATCGGCATGCTTAGCACGTCGTTTGGTAGAAATCCACGTGCGCGTTCTGCCAAAAGCACCATTTGCATGCACATCTTGTGGTTTTGCAGAAAACTTCATCCGCGTCTACCAAAAGATGCATGTGCATGCTTAAAACGCGTTTTCGCACAAATCCGTGCGCGGGTGCTAAAAAGAGCAGCATCGGCATGCTTAGCACGTCGTTTGGTAGAAATCCACGTGCGCGTTCTGCCAAAAGCACCATTTGCATGCACATCTTGTGGTTTTGCAGAAAACTTCATCCGCGTCTACCAAAAGATGCATGTGCATGCTTAAAACGCGTTTTCGCACAAATCCGTGCGCGGGTGCTAAAAAGAGCAGCATCGGCATGCTTAGCACGTCGTTTGGTAGAAATCCACGTGCGCGTTCTGCAAAAAGCACCATTTGCATGCACATCTTGTGGTTTTGCAGAAAACTTCATCCGCGTCTACCAAAAGATGTATGTGCATGCTTAAAACGCGTTTTCGCACAAATGCGTGCGCGGGTGCTAAAAAGAGCAGCATCGGCATGCTTAGCACGTTGTTTGGTAGAAATCCACGTGCGCGTTCTGCAAATCTGTCTCGCGTGTG
>NW_027315125.1:0-69889 GCF_023375885.2 Dermacentor andersoni | reverse complement strand
TTGTGATTACTCGTTCTATTCACCGTTAGCTCGGCTACGCTTGCAAGTGCACCCTGGTCATTGCCGCAAAGCACACCGCGCGCACAACTTCAAACTCAGCCACGCCAACACGGTTCGCTTGATCACTAGTCGCAAAACAGGGCGCGCTCATGCTCCGCTCGCCTCAGGCGTTTCAAATTTCGCACGCAGGCACCGCTGACTGGTGCCCACACGACCGTCAAATTTCGTCGCGATAGCTTACGTAGCCTCGCAGATAGCGTCAGCGAAATCAGCCTAAGACGCGCGCGCGAGCCAAATTCAGCATTCTAGGGGACGGAAGAGAGCGAGGGCAGTGCTGGCGGCGCTCCGACCTCCTCCCTCTCCCATCGCGCCCAGCCCGTACGAAGGCAGCTACGCAGGACGCGCGCGCAACCGCTATGCAGTATGCGGAGAGCCGCGCGCATCTCTCCTTTTTCCACTTCAAATTACCACTACATTTGTAATAACAGCGTAAAATTTCCCTTACGCGCTGCTGCTTCGTGAACGTGCTAACGCATTTCCGCTCGCCAGCCACTGCTACAGCGATGCGGCGCTGACAGCACGCGGCTCTAAATTTCAGTCCGGAGCACTGCTCTATACGTGCGGGCGGCCGCCGAGTGGGCATTCTAGCACACGCAGCGACCGACGACATTAGTTCTAGCAGCCATAGAGGCACACCTCGGGACCCGCAAATGCGCGTCGACCGAAAATAAGAAATAAAATGTGAAAAAACGGACGAGGGCTGCCTGCTTTTAAAACTTACGCTACATCAGAATTAAGTAAATGTGCAGCAACGACCGCCTCATCAGCCTAGGTGTGCGAAACACGCGCCGTGGCAATTAGTGCAGGCGAACGTGGCCGCTCGCGCGGAGTCGGCTCACGCGCCCTATACTCGCTTTGTTTGTGTTGTTGTGCTGAGCGCCTGGCGTTCTGTGCGTTTCTGCTACGAAACTTTTAGCACACGCGCTGTCGCAATGAGAACGCGTTGTCCGACAGCGCGCGTCGGGTTTTTTTTTCTAAACGAGGAAGCGTCGAACAGAGGGAACGGACGGAATCGTCGAGATTCTCACTACATCCCAATGCCAATGCAGACACTTTGGGTGGCTCTGAGAAGAGCCGTTGGGTGTGGGCTGGGCGGACGAGCGCTCGGTCGCCTACTTGGAGCTGGTGTACTTGGTGACGGCTTTGGTGCCCTCGGACACGGCGTGTTTGGCCAGCTCGCCGGGCAACAGCAGACGCACGGCAGTCTGGATCTCCCGGCTCGTGATGGTCGAGCGCTTGTTGTAGTGAGCCAGACGGGACGACTCCGCGGCGATACGCTCGAAGATGTCGTTCACGAAGCTGTTCATGATAGACATGGCCTTGCTGGAGACTCCAGTGTCCGGGTGCACCTGCTTCAGCACCTTGTAGATATAGATGGAGAAGCTCTCCTTCCTGCGGCGCTTCTTCTTCTTCTTGTCGGTGGCGCGCACGTTCTTCTGCGCCTTGCCGGCCTTCTTCACGGCCTTACCGCTGGGCTGGGGAGGCATCGCACCGTTGTGAGTAGCCGAGCAAACGAGATCGAAATACGCGCGACCGGTCGCGCGCGCCCCGTTTTTATCGCGGGAGGGTGGTGTTCACGCGACCTCGCATATCCGCGCGCGCCATTGGTCCGCGCGGCCCTCTCTCCCTTTCCCTCGCGCTTTCCTTTGGGACCGGCGGCGGCGACAGCGGCGAAGGCACTACGAGCACGGCTCAAATCGCTCACAGATCGCGACTGCGTCAGTCGTGCGTTTCTCTGTCTCACTCTACGCATCAGCAGCACCAGCATGTCCGGACGCGGCAAAGGCGGCAAGGCGAAGGGCAAGAGCAAGACGCGTTCCAGCCGCGCGGGTCTCCAGTTCCCCGTGGGCCGTATCCACCGTCTCCTGCGCAAGGGAAACTACGCCGAGCGCGTCGGAGCGGGCGCTCCCGTCTACCTCGCGGCCGTCCTCGAGTACCTGGCTGCCGAAGTGCTCGAGCTCGCTGGCAACGCGGCTCGTGACAACAAGAAGACCAGGATCATCCCCCGCCACCTGCAGCTCGCCATCCGCAACGACGAGGAGCTGAACAAGCTGCTCTCCGGCGTGACGATCGCGCAGGGCGGCGTCTTGCCCAACATCCAAGCTGTGCTTCTCCCAAAGAAGACCGAGAAGAAGGCGTAAGCGAGCAGCTCCCAGCCGCCGGACTACAGTCGCGCTCGTCGCACAACCCAACGGTCCTTGTCAGGACCACCGAAATGCGTGTGACGGCAGGGTTTTGCTTGGCAATCCCGTTCTCTGCGCCCGTTTCCCTCTGTTTGAATTAGCGCAACCGTGCCTGTTGAACTGACGCTGCTGCTAGCTAGCTGGCATGTCAGTGCACGAATGTAGATAGAAAGCGAGCTTCAGGGTGTCCGGGGGCGCACAGGGACGAGCCTCACTGCAAGTAGCGTACGATTCGCGTAGTGGAATGTGATAGGCGATCGGGCCCTTGAAAACAAACAAAAAATGGCCCATATCCGCAACCAGCATGCACTTATGAGCCAGGCAGGTATGCATGAGGAACGTGAACAAACGCATGCATGGCATACCAATACACAAAAGCTTGCACGCAACATCGGCCGCATTAATTTCGTCTTCGTGCGCGGCTTCTTCGCATGAATGCGCGAACCGTTTTGCAACGAACGCGCATTTTGTTTCTTTTTTTTTTTCCTCTCTCTCGTCTTGCTCGAGCGCGCGCAATACTTACCATATGCATCCGAAACGAGGCACCACCTCGCACCGGCAGCTCACCACAGACACACACACAGAGAAAAAATATTGATAATAAAAAATAACAACAAAACAGACAGACCGAGAGGGTACGGTTGGAGTACGTGGTCTCGCGTGCTCCCGTGGCCGAAGCAAACATGTAGGTGGTCCTGAGAAGGACCGTTTTGTGTTGCTTGCCTGACCGAGGCTGCGGCGCAGACAGCGGCCGAACCGAACTTAGGCGCGCTCGCCACGGATGCGCCGGGCCAGCTGGATGTCCTTCGGCATGATGGTAACGCGCTTGGCGTGGATGGCGCACAGGTTGGTGTCCTCGAAGAGACCGACCAGGTAGGCCTCGCTGGCCTCCTGAAGGGCCATCACAGCCGAACTCTGGAATCGGAGGTCGGTCTTGAAATCCTGAGCGATTTCCCTCACCAAGCGCTGGAACGGCAGCTTGCGGATGAGAAGTTCGGTCGACTTCTGGTAGCGGCGAATTTCACGAAGGGCCACGGTCCCAGGCCTGTACCGATGCGGTTTCTTAACCCCACCTGTGGCAGGTGCACTCTTGCGAGCAGCCTTGGTAGCAAGCTGCTTACGCGGAGCCTTCCCACCGGTGCTCTTACGGGCGGTTTGCTTGGTCCTGGCCATGGCGAACGGAGCGAGCGTCCGAAGTCGTCGACTGCCGGAGTGAAAATGACCCCTGCGCCGCGCGCGTCGTGCTTCGCCGCACTACTCTTCTCCTCTCCAACTCACCCGCCGATTGGCCAGCGCCAGCGCAGCCGTCTCAGGCGGTGCGGCGCACGCCGCCGCCGCCGTTCGCCAGGATGCTGGAGGAGGCACGTTTTCGCGCGGGCGCCTTGTTCGCGGCTAAGGAAAGCACATTCGCAGGCGGTTTAATTGAGTTTAAACACGACAGCATGCTGCGCTGTTCTCTTTCGTTTCAGCCAACACCACAATCTCGCTTATACCGCCGCGCGTCGTGAATTGCCAGTGCCGAGTGTGAGACCACACCACTAATCTCGACAGTGGTTAGCGCTCCACGCCCAACGCCATGGGAGCTGTTATCGCGATCTGCGCGCGACGGAGATGGGTGTGCATGTTTAGGCTACATTATTGCTTGTTCACTGCATTGCTTTGATCATGCTGCTGCTCGTTTCACGAACTACAAGTGCGCGCCACGGTGCCT
This sequence comes from Dermacentor andersoni, assembly GCF_023375885.2. Taxonomy (NCBI): domain Eukaryota; kingdom Metazoa; phylum Arthropoda; class Arachnida; order Ixodida; family Ixodidae; genus Dermacentor; species Dermacentor andersoni. The sequence goes on along the minus strand of NW_027315125.1, from coordinate 65,935 downwards.
TCTCGAGGGGCAACTACATCGTGGTGTGGCCGCACTCGGCAGCAAACCCTCTCGCATATGCAGACATGCCAGTACCACACTTTCCCGTCCACGCATTGAAGAACGCGAGGCCCGCATTCGCATCGCAAGATTAACGACAAACTTACGTATGGTCTACCAGCACCACTTCAGAGTTACAGAGAAAACGATGTACTTCCGCTCTAAGAGCGAATTTGGAATACAATATTGACAGGTGTTGAACGCGCGTTAGGAGACACGTTAGGAGCATCAACCAACGCTTCGCAGGCGCGACCCCAAGCACGGCTTCCGCGTGCCACGTATTCGGTACACAGTTTTCGCACTTGCAAGGTTTTGACAAACAATCATCAAACGCAACACTTTGCTCTATACAGAGCGTACATTTCGTCAGCTAGCTTTTTCGATTGCATTCCCGCACGCAACTTCGCCACAGGATCGACGGCGTTGTTGTCATGTTATAGCGAAGCTCCAGCTCGGCAGCCGCCGGCAGAAATCTATTTCCTCGCCAACTAACGCACCGAATTTGGTGCGCCTAATTGCGTGTAAAAGAAAACGTTCAAATCGCGCGCCTGCAACAGCGCAATTTTCAACTGATGCCGAGCTCTTCCTCATTTTTTTAATTATTCTCAGTGATTGTGGAAAACTGTGAAATGGAAGAGAGGAAAAAAAAAAAAGAGCAGTTCAAGTGTGCGCTTTAAAGCTCCGTCGCGCAGCAATGGAACCGGATTTGGAAATTCTGTTAATTGCACAAGGCGATATGTATAAAGGGAACACAATTTATACGCCTCGATAAGATATACCATTCATGCGTGAGTATGACTTTTACAATACCTTCATAGACATGAGAGGCGTTTTCGATGGGATGAAAATTTTTAGACAGAACTTGCGTTAGTTGTTGTGTGCAATTCACACGATCGCGGTACCGATTTGTATTGTTGAGATATGAAACTTTGTACTTCTTAACCTGCCAGTACTCGTGCATTATGGAAGGAAAAAAAGAAACGTCACCGCACCACCACACGTTTTTCTCACATGCAACAAGCTTCGTTTACATGGCTGCATTAGTTCTCTCGTGACAACCCGTTGTTTTCTCTTGGGTGTGTTCCGATGCATTACTTGGAGTTCACCTCCGAGCTACACGCACGACCCGTATGACCTCATTGCGCACTGTGTACGCCTTGCTTCGTCCTCGGCTATTCCCTTTGCACGCACATGCCAGTGAGTTCACAGTCGCAATCCATACATAAACAAGAGAAAAGAAATAACCAAAAGTGCCGAGTTTCTTCAAAGTAAGCGGCCCGTACATTTTCTCCGGCTGCTCCTTCCCCATTTGTTTACCTGTTGAGCCATCATCTCGCTTTGCTATACGTCAAGGCCATAGGCGCACACATTTCCCGGCGGCTTCGTGGGAGAAATGTAAAATAATTGGCGCGAGCTTGGCTTTCATTAAACGCAACACGAATGCGAAATCCGTGCGATGGCGACGGCCGGCGCGTGTCAGTTTCTCTTACCTTCGCGTGCCAATACATGCGACATGAGTGAGGGAGCAGCCGGTTCAAATTCGGAATCTTTCTGTACAGCAGCTTTCACATTTACGATTTTCCAGGGATGCAGCGGCAAGAGGTAGTCTTGTGCACTTTGGCGCTTCCACGCAATGACATTACGCAACCGCCTTACAGCGCATAAATACGCGTGGCACAAACTGCCAAAAGGACAAATGTTCACACGTAGGACAGGAGGCTCCATCTGGCGGCGAAGAGTTCGACAAATACGCGATGCACCGCTCAAATCGCCAAGCGGGCGGCCGCTCGTCTCCCGCTTGGCATGCACAAATACGTTGCTCGAAAAAGTTTGTTTTCTTTAAACGCAGCGCATGTCCAGCGCCCGCTTCCTTACCGATCTAAGTATATGGCGCGAACAAGGTCGCCCAGCATCACCTACGCGCACGCATGACGAAAGAGCGAGTCGTATACAAATAACGAGAGAAAATGAGCCTGCACTGTGAAAGCATATTTCTGTCTAGGCAAGCACACTTCACCGCTCTGCTCCTGTATTTTATTTTCCTCTTGTTTTGGGCGACTCGGGGGTGCATTGGCTTGCAAGAACCACATTGACCTCGAACCAACTGCTTATCACCTATAGCGCGCGCATAAGAAATCCCCCTGTGCACGAGTATTACAGACAACAGCACCAATGAAAACAGCACGCCCCTCGGTGTCTACCGCGCGCACCCTCGTCCACTTGAATACAACGCAGTGAGCCCGGTTCTAGCGACAGCTACCTAGCTAATCTCCTCACCTTTCCATTCATTTGCGTCGCTCAAAAGAGTTACGCAATTGTGAATCGCACGGTGGCAGTCCACGGCCGCCCATCGCGCATGCAACAACCACAAGGCTAGACGAGGGACACGACGGGCGCTCAGCTCGTAGGCCAAGAGGACTGGCACATTATTGTTTCTCCGACGCAAACCAACGAAGCCGTGCGAATGCAGCTCAGAATGCAGCTCAGGCTCGCTCATTTAACGCTTGCACTGGAGAGAACAAATAACTGCTGTCTGTAGAAAACTCGCTTTCAGCTGTTACACACTGGCCCGTGCCGGGCAATATTTTCCTCGTGCTTTGCTTCGTTGCATATCCACACGAGCTATTGCTGTGAAATATGGGGCCTTACTTAACTTAAGTGTGCCCGCTGACCGCCACGCTCGGCGTATGTAACCGAGTGCTGCCGCCCGGCTCATACTCTTCTCCAAGGGAGTAGAAGAAGCGAGCCACTTCAAAGCGACAAAATGCGCATCGACGAGCTTACGATTACCTTTCTTTTAATCATCATGCCACTCTGGCTGGCTCAACAAGGGTCCAACCAAAGGCGACAACTGAGCTGCACGAACGACCGGCACGTCGCAACTAGGACACGCTGAGGGCGGGCGAAATGGCAGCAACACAACACGCAGTGGCGAGCGCAAATGCAATCGAGCAGAGCTCGCCTTGCGAGGGCGAAAAACTATGCTACCACGCCTTATGAATACACGCGGTTGCGCTCGCTCACCTGACCAAGTTCACCGCGCGTGTCTCGTACGGCCGAACGCGAGATAATGGCGTGCAAAAGAGGGTTAACGGAGCAGGAGATCGCAAATCCTGCGCATCACTGCCGAAGCACCAAGTGGGTAGCCCTGAAGAGGGCTGTTGGGTTCTTCAGAGGAGCTGATGCGCTGCTTGCAGACGACGTCGCGCACGCGCGCTGCTTAGCCTCCGAAACCGTAGAGGGTGCGGCCCTGACGCTTGAGGGCATACACAACGTCCATGGCGGTCACGGTCTTGCGCTTGGCGTGCTCAGTGTAGGTGACGGCGTCCCGAATCACGTTCTCGAGGAACACCTTGAGCACACCGCGTGTCTCCTCGTAGATCAGGCCGGAGATACGCTTGACACCGCCACGGCGAGCGAGGCGACGGATGGCAGGCTTGGTGATGCCTTGGATGTTGTCACGCAACACCTTACGATGACGCTTCGCGCCACCCTTGCCGAGCCCCTTGCCGCCCTTGCCACGTCCAGACATCTCGGCTGTTGCTGCTGCTTCGGAGCGAGTCAGGAAAGCGAATGCCGCGTCCTTGCGCCGCGACTGAGCGACGAAGCCGCGCCGCAAAAAAGAGGGCGAGGAGGATGAACGCGCGCCGATTGGCTCCCGGGCAGCGCGGCCTCTCTTCGCGAGTGAGTCGCTGGTTGCTGCACTGAGCCCTGCTTAGGCCACGCACTGAGTTCAAGACAAGTGGCCTCGCAACACAATCGCAGAGTTTACTTTTGTTTTTCTTATGTTGTCTCTTTTTGGGCATTCCACACTGCAACGTAGGCTGATGTTCAACCAGCCTCCCTTCTTATTTTGCTCAACTCGCCAAGGGAAAAACAATCGTGTCAACAATGTTATTGTGGTATGTTGCACGCACTCACTGCTCGTGTCGCGCCCCAGGAACAAGTTTATTGTGTTCTCATAATTGTGATTACTCGTTCTATTCACCGTTAGCTCGGCTACGCTTGCAAGTGCACCCTGGTCATTGCCGCAAAGCACACCGCGCGCACAACTTCAAACTCAGCCACGCCAACACGGTTCGCTTGATCACTAGTCGCAAAACAGGGCGCGCTCATGCTCCGCTCGCCTCAGGCGTTTCAAATTTCGCACGCAGGCACCGCTGACTGGTGCCCACACGACCGTCAAATTTCGTCGCGATAGCTTACGTAGCCTCGCAGATAGCGTCAGCGAAATCAGCCTAAGACGCGCGCGCGAGCCAAATTCAGCATTCTAGGGGACGGAAGAGAGCGAGGGCAGTGCTGGCGGCGCTCCGACCTCCTCCCTCTCCCATCGCGCCCAGCCCGTACGAAGGCAGCTACGCAGGACGCGCGCGCAACCGCTATGCAGTATGCGGAGAGCCGCGCGCATCTCTCCTTTTTCCACTTCAAATTACCACTACATTTGTAATAACAGCGTAAAATTTCCCTTACGCGCTGCTGCTTCGTGAACGTGCTAACGCATTTCCGCTCGCCAGCCACTGCTACAGCGATGCGGCGCTGACAGCACGCGGCTCTAAATTTCAGTCCGGAGCACTGCTCTATACGTGCGGGCGGCCGCCGAGTGGGCATTCTAGCACACGCAGCGACCGACGACATTAGTTCTAGCAGCCATAGAGGCACACCTCGGGACCCGCAAATGCGCGTCGACCGAAAATAAGAAATAAAATGTGAAAAAACGGACGAGGGCTGCCTGCTTTTAAAACTTACGCTACATCAGAATTAAGTAAATGTGCAGCAACGACCGCCTCATCAGCCTAGGTGTGCGAAACACGCGCCGTGGCAATTAGTGCAGGCGAACGTGGCCGCTCGCGCGGAGTCGGCTCACGCGCCCTATACTCGCTTTGTTTGTGTTGTTGTGCTGAGCGCCTGGCGTTCTGTGCGTTTCTGCTACGAAACTTTTAGCACACGCGCTGTCGCAATGAGAACGCGTTGTCCGACAGCGCGCGTCGGGTTTTTTTTCTAAACGAGGAAGCGTCGAACAGAGGGAACGGACGGAATCGTCGAGATTCTCACTACATCCCAATGCCAATGCAGACACTTTGGGTGGCTCTGAGAAGAGCCGTTGGGTGTGGGCTGGGCGGACGAGCGCTCGGTCGCCTACTTGGAGCTGGTGTACTTGGTGACGGCTTTGGTGCCCTCGGACACGGCGTGTTTGGCCAGCTCGCCGGGCAACAGCAGACGCACGGCAGTCTGGATCTCCCGGCTCGTGATGGTCGAGCGCTTGTTGTAGTGAGCCAGACGGGACGACTCCGCGGCGATACGCTCGAAGATGTCGTTCACGAAGCTGTTCATGATAGACATGGCCTTGCTGGAGACTCCAGTGTCCGGGTGCACCTGCTTCAGCACCTTGTAGATATAGATGGAGAAGCTCTCCTTCCTGCGGCGCTTCTTCTTCTTCTTGTCGGTGGCGCGCACGTTCTTCTGCGCCTTGCCGGCCTTCTTCACGGCCTTACCGCTGGGCTGGGGAGGCATCGCACCGTTGTGAGTAGCCGAGCAAACGAGATCGGAATACGCGCGACCGGTCGCGCGCGCCCCGTTTTTATCGCGGGAGGGTGGTGTTCACGCGACCTCGCATATCCGCGCGCGCCATTGGTCCACGCGGCCTCTCTCCCTTTCCCTCGCGCTTTCCTTTGGGACCGGCGGCGGCGACAGCGGCGAAGGCACTACGAGCACGGCTCAAATCGCTCACAGATCGCGACTGCGTCAGTCGTGCGTTTCTCTGTCTCACTCTACGCATCAGCAGCACCAGCATGTCCGGACGCGGCAAAGGCGGCAAGGCGAAGGGCAAGAGCAAGACGCGTTCCAGCCGCGCGGGTCTCCAGTTCCCCGTGGGCCGTATCCACCGTCTCCTGCGCAAGGGAAACTACGCCGAGCGCGTCGGAGCGGGCGCTCCCGTCTACCTCGCGGCCGTCCTCGAGTACCTGGCTGCCGAAGTGCTCGAGCTCGCTGGCAACGCGGCTCGTGACAACAAGAAGACCAGGATCATCCCCCGCCACCTGCAGCTCGCCATCCGCAACGACGAGGAGCTGAACAAGCTGCTCTCCGGCGTGACGATCGCGCAGGGCGGCGTCTTGCCCAACATCCAAGCTGTGCTTCTCCCAAAGAAGACCGAGAAGAAGGCGTAAGCGAGCAGCTCCCAGCCGCCGGACTACAGTCGCGCTCGTCGCACAACCCAACGGTCCTTGTCAGGACCACCGAAATGCGTGTGACGGCAGGGTTTTGCTTGGCAATCCCGTTCTCTGCGCCCGTTTCCCTCTGTTTGAATTAGCGCAACCGTGCCTGTTGAACTGACGCTGCTGCTAGCTAGCTGGCATGTCAGTGCACGAATGTAGATAGAAAGCGAGCTTCAGGGTGTCCGGGGGCGCACAGGGACGAGCCTCACTGCAAGTTAGCGTACGATTCGCGTAGTGGAATGTGATAGGCGATCGGGCCCTTGAAAACAAACAAAAAATGGCCCATATCCGCAACCAGCATGCACTTATGAGCCAGGCAGGTATGCATGAGGAACGTGAACAAACGCATGCATGGCATACCAATACACAAAAGCTTGCACGCAACATCGGCCGCATTAATTTCGTCTTCGTGCGCGGCTTCTTCGCATGAATGCGCGAACCGTTTTGCAACGAACGCGCATTTTGTTTCTTTTTTTTTTTCCTCTCTCTCGTCTTGCTCGAGCGCGCGCAATACTTACCATATGCATCCGAAACGAGGCACCACCTCGCACCGGCAGCTCACCACAGACACACACACAGAGAAAAAATATTGATAATAAAAAATAACAACAAAACAGACAGACCGAGAGGGTACGGTTGGAGTACGTGGTCTCGCGTGCTCCCGTGGCCGAAGCAAACATGTAGGTGGTCCTGAGAAGGACCGTTTTGTGTTGCTTGCCTGACCGAGGCTGCGGCGCAGACAGCGGCCGAACCGAACTTAGGCGCGCTCGCCACGGATGCGCCGGGCCAGCTGGATGTCCTTCGGCATGATGGTAACGCGCTTGGCGTGGATGGCGCACAGGTTGGTGTCCTCGAAGAGACCGACCAGGTAGGCCTCGCTGGCCTCCTGAAGGGCCATCACAGCCGAACTCTGGAATCGGAGGTCGGTCTTGAAATCCTGAGCGATTTCCCTCACCAAGCGCTGGAACGGCAGCTTGCGGATGAGAAGTTCGGTCGACTTCTGGTAGCGGCGAATTTCACGAAGGGCCACGGTCCCAGGCCTGTACCGATGCGGTTTCTTAACCCCACCTGTGGCAGGTGCACTCTTGCGAGCAGCCTTGGTAGCAAGCTGCTTACGCGGAGCCTTCCCACCTGTGCTCTTACGGGCGGTTTGCTTGGTCCTGGCCATGGCGAACGGAGCGAGCGTCCGAAGTCGTCGACTGCCGGAGTGAAAATGACCCCTGCGCCGCGCGCGTCGTGCTTCGCCGCACTACTCTTCTCCTCTCCAACTCACCCGCCGATTGGCCAGCGCCAGCGCAGCCGTCTCGGGCGGTGCGGCGCACGCCGCCGCCGCCGTTCGCCAGGATGCTGGAGGAGGCACGTTTTCGCGCGGGCGCCTTGTTCGCGGCTAAGGAAAGCACATTCGCAGGCGGTTTAATTGAGTTTAAACACAGCATGCTGCGCTGTTCTCTTTCGTTTCAGCCAACACCACAATCTCGCTTATACCGCCGCGCGTCGTGAATTGCCAGTGCCGAGTGTGAGACCACACCACTAATCTCGACAGTGGTTAGCGCTCCACGCCCAACGCCATGGGAGCTGTTATCGCGATCTGCGCGCGACGGAGATGGGTGTGCATGTTTAGGCTACATTATTGCTTGTTCACTGCATTGCTTTGATCATGCTGCTGCTCGTTTCACGAACTACAAGTGCGCGCCACGGTGCCTTCTCGAGGGGCAACTACATCGTGGTGTGGCCGCACTCGGCAGCAAACCCTCTCGCATATGCAGACATGCCAGTACCACACTTTCCCGTCCACGCATTGAAGAACGCGAGGCCCGCATTCGCATCGCAAGATTAACGACAAACTTACGTATGGTCTACCAGCACCACTTCAGAGTTACAGAGAAAACGATGTACTTCCGCTCTAAGAGCGAATTTGGAATACAATATTGACAGGTGTTGAACGCGCGTTAGGAGACACGTTAGGAGCATCAACCAACGCTTCGCAGGCGCGACCCCAAGCACGGCTTCCGCGTGCCACGTATTCGGTACACAGTTTTCGCACTTGCAAGGTTTTGACAAACAATCATCAAACGCAACACTTTGCTCTATACAGAGCGTACATTTCGTCAGCTAGCTTTTTCGATTGCATTCCCGCACGCAACTTCGCCACAGGATCGACGGCGTTGTTGTCATGTTATAGCGAAGCTCCAGCTCGGCAGCCGCCGGCAGAAATCTATTTCCTCGCCAACTAACGCACCGAATTTGGTGCGCCTAATTGCGTGTAAAAGAAAACGTTCAAATCGCGCGCCTGCAACAGCGCAATTTTCAACTGATGCCGAGCTCTTCCTCATTTTTTTAATTATTCTCAGTGATTGTGGAAAACTGTGAAATGGAAGAGAGGAAAAAAAAAAAAAAGAGCAGTTCAAGTGTGCGCTTTAAAGCTCCGTCGCGCAGCAATGGAACCGGATTTGGAAATTCTGTTAATTGCACAAGGCGATATGTATAAAGGGAACACAATTTATACGCCTCGATAAGATATACCATTCATGCGTGAGTATGACTTTTACAATACCTTCATAGACATGAGAGGCGTTTTCGATGGGATGAAAATTTTTAGACAGAACTTGCGTTAGTTGTTGTGTGCAATTCACACGATCGCGGTACCGATTTGTATTGTTGAGATATGAAACTTTGTACTTCTTAACCTGCCAGTACTCGTGCATTATGGAAGGAAAAAAAGAAACGTCACCGCACCACCACACGTTTTTCTCACATGCAACAAGCTTCGTTTACATGGCTGCATTAGTTCTCTCGTGACAACCCGTTGTTTTCTCTTGGGTGTGTTCCGATGCATTACTTGGAGTTCACCTCCGAGCTACACGCACGACCCGTATGACCTCATTGCGCACTGTGTACGCCTTGCTTCGTCCTCGGCTATTCCCTTTGCACGCACATGCCAGTGAGTTCACAGTCGCAATCCATACATAAACAAGAGAAAAGAAATAACCAAAAGTGCCGAGTTTCTTCAAAGTAAGCGGCCCGTACATTTTCTCCGGCTGCTCCTTCCCCATTTGTTTACCTGTTGAGCCATCATCTCGCTTTGCTATACGTCAAGGCCATAGGCGCACACATTTCCCGGCGGCTTCGTGGGAGAAATGTAAAATAATTGGCGCGAGCTTGGCTTTCATTAAACGCAACACGAATGCGAAATCCGTGCGATGGCGACGGCCGGCGCGTGTCAGTTTCTCTTACCTTCGCGTGCCAATACATGCGACATGAGTGAGGGAGCAGCCGGTTCAAATTCGGAATCTTTCTGTACAGCAGCTTTCACATTTACGATTTTCCAGGGATGCAGCGGCAAGAGGTAGTCTTGTGCACTTTGGCGCTTCCACGCAATGACATTACGCAACCGCCTTACAGCGCATAAATACGCGTGGCACAAACTGCCAAAAGGACAAATGTTCACACGTAGGACAGGAGGCTCCATCTGGCGGCGAAGAGTTCGACAAATACGCGATGCACCGCTCAAATCGCCAAGCGGGCGGCCGCTCGTCTCCCGCTTGGCATGCACAAATACGTTGCTCGAAAAAGTTTGTTTTCTTTAAACGCAGCGCATGTCCAGCGCCCGCTTCCTTACCGATCTAAGTATATGGCGCGAACAAGGTCGCCCAGCATCACCTACGCGCACGCATGACGAAAGAGCGAGTCGTATACAAATAACGAGAGAAAATGAGCCTGCACTGTGAAAGCATATTTCTGTCTAGGCAAGCACACTTCACCGCTCTGCTCCTGTATTTTATTTTCCTCTTGTTTTGGGCGACTCGGGGGTGCATTGGCTTGCAAGAACCACATTGACCTCGAACCAACTGCTTATCACCTATAGCGCGCGCATAAGAAATCCCCCTGTGCACGAGTATTACAGACAACAGCACCAATGAAAACAGCACGCCCCTCGGTGTCTACCGCGCGCACCCTCGTCCACTTGAATACAACGCAGTGAGCCCGGTTCTAGCGACAGCTACCTAGCTAATCTCCTCACCTTTCCATTCATTTGCGTCGCTCAAAAGAGTTACGCAATTGTGAATCGCACGGTGGCAGTCCACGGCCGCCCATCGCGCATGCAACAACCACAAGGCTAGACGAGGGACACGACGGGCGCTCAGCTCGTAGGCCAAGAGGACTGGCACATTATTGTTTCTCCGACGCAAACCAACGAAGCCGTGCGAATGCAGCTCAGAATGCAGCTCAGGCTCGCTCATTTAACGCTTGCACTGGAGAGAACAAATAACTGCTGTCTGTAGAAAACTCGCTTTCAGCTGTTACACACTGGCCCGTGCCGGGCAATATTTTCCTCGTGCTTTGCTTCGTTGCATATCCACACGAGCTATTGCTGTGAAATATGGGGCCTTACTTAACTTAAGTGTGCCCGCTGACCGCCACGCTCGGCGTATGTAACCGAGTGCTGCCGCCCGGCTCATACTCTTCTCCAAGGGAGTAGAAGAAGCGAGCCACTTCAAAGCGACAAAATGCGCATCGACGAGCTTACGATTACCTTTCTTTTAATCATCATGCCACTCTGGCTGGCTCAACAAGGGTCCAACCAAAGGCGACAACTGAGCTGCACGAACGACCGGCACGTCGCAACTAGGACACGCTGAGGGCGGGCGAAATGGCAGCAACACAACACGCAGTGGCGAGCGCAAATGCAATCGAGCAGAGCTCGCCTTGCGAGGGCGAAAAACTATGCTACCACGCCTTATGAATACACGCGGTTGCGCTCGCTCACCTGACCAAGTTCACCGCGCGTGTCTCGTACGGCCGAACGCGAGATAATGGCGTGCAAAAGAGGGTTAACGGAGCAGGAGATCGCAAATCCTGCGCATCACTGCCGAAGCACCAAGTGGGTAGCCCTGAAGAGGGCTGTTGGGTTCTTCAGAGGAGCTGATGCGCTGCTTGCAGACGACGTCGCGCACGCGCGCTGCTTAGCCTCCGAAACCGTAGAGGGTGCGGCCCTGACGCTTGAGGGCATACACAACGTCCATGGCGGTCACGGTCTTGCGCTTGGCGTGCTCAGTGTAGGTGACGGCGTCCCGAATCACGTTCTCGAGGAACACCTTGAGCACACCGCGTGTCTCCTCGTAGATCAGGCCGGAGATACGCTTGACACCGCCACGGCGAGCGAGGCGACGGATGGCAGGCTTGGTGATGCCTTGGATGTTGTCACGCAACACCTTACGATGACGCTTCGCGCCACCCTTGCCGAGCCCCTTGCCGCCCTTGCCACGTCCAGACATCTCGGCTGTTGCTGCTGCTTCGGAGCGAGTCAGGAAAGCGAATGCCGCGTCCTTGCGCCGCGACTGAGCGACGAAGCCGCGCCGCAAAAAAGAGGGCGAGGAGGATGAACGCGCGCCGATTGGCTCCCGGGCAGCGCGGCCTCTCTTCGCGAGTGAGTCGCTGGTTGCTGCACTGAGCCCTGCTTAGGCCACGCACTGAGTTCAAGACAAGTGGCCTCGCAACACAATCGCAGAGTTTACTTTTGTTTTTCTTATGTTGTCTCTTTTTGGGCATTCCACACTGCAACGTAGGCTGATGTTCAACCAGCCTCCCTTCTTATTTTGCTCAACTCGCCAAGGGAAAAACAAACGTGTCAACAATGTTATTGTGGTATGTTGCACGCACTCACTGCTCGTGTCGCGCCCCAGGAACAAGTTTATTGTGTTCTCATAATTGTGATTACTCGTTCTATTCACCGTTAGCTCGGCTACGCTTGCAAGTGCACCCTGGTCATTGCCGCAAAGCACACCGCGCGCACAACTTCAAACTCAGCCACGCCAACACGGTTCGCTTGATCACTAGTCGCAAAACAGGGCGCGCTCATGCTCCGCTCGCCTCAGGCGTTTCAAATTTCGCACGCAGGCACCGCTGACTGGTGCCCACACGACCGTCAAATTTCGTCGCGATAGCTTACGTAGCCTCGCAGATAGCGTCAGCGAAATCAGCCTAAGACGCGCGCGCGAGCCAAATTCAGCATTCTAGGGGACGGAAGAGAGCGAGGGCAGTGCTGGCGGCGCTCCGACCTCCTCCCTCTCCCATCGCGCCCAGCCCGTACGAAGGCAGCTACGCAGGACGCGCGCGCAACCGCTATGCAGTATGCGGAGAGCCGCGCGCATCTCTCCTTTTTCCACTTCAAATTACCACTACATTTGTAATAACAGCGTAAAATTTCCCTTACGCGCTGCTGCTTCGTGAACGTGCTAACGCATTTCCGCTCGCCAGCCACTGCTACAGCGATGCGGCGCTGACAGCACGCGGCTCTAAATTTCAGTCCGGAGCACTGCTCTATACGTGCGGGCGGCCGCCGAGTGGGCATTCTAGCACACGCAGCGACCGACGACATTAGTTCTAGCAGCCATAGAGGCACACCTCGGGACCCGCAAATGCGCGTCGACCGAAAATAAGAAATAAAATGTGAAAAAACGGACGAGGGCTGCCTGCTTTTAAAACTTACGCTACATCAGAATTAAGTAAATGTGCAGCAACGACCGCCTCATCAGCCTAGGTGTGCGAAACACGCGCCGTGGCAATTAGTGCAGGCGAACGTGGCCGCTCGCGCGGAGTCGGCTCACGCGCCCTATACTCGCTTTGTTTGTGTTGTTGTGCTGAGCGCCTGGCGTTCTGTGCGTTTCTGCTACGAAACTTTTAGCACACGCGCTGTCGCAATGAGAACGCGTTGTCCGACAGCGCGCGTCGGGTTTTTTTTCTAAACGAGGAAGCGTCGAACAGAGGGAACGGACGGAATCGTCGAGATTCTCACTACATCCCAATGCCAATGCAGACACTTTGGGTGGCTCTGAGAAGAGCCGTTGGGTGTGGGCTGGGCGGACGAGCGCTCGGTCGCCTACTTGGAGCTGGTGTACTTGGTGACGGCTTTGGTGCCCTCGGACACGGCGTGTTTGGCCAGCTCGCCGGGCAACAGCAGACGCACGGCAGTCTGGATCTCCCGGCTCGTGATGGTCGAGCGCTTGTTGTAGTGAGCCAGACGGGACGACTCCGCGGCGATACGCTCGAAGATGTCGTTCACGAAGCTGTTCATGATAGACATGGCCTTGCTGGAGACTCCAGTGTCCGGGTGCACCTGCTTCAGCACCTTGTAGATATAGATGGAGAAGCTCTCCTTCCTGCGGCGCTTCTTCTTCTTCTTGTCGGTGGCGCGCACGTTCTTCTGCGCCTTGCCGGCCTTCTTCACGGCCTTACCGCTGGGCTGGGGAGGCATCGCACCGTTGTGAGTAGCCGAGCAAACGAGATCGGAATACGCGCGACCGGTCGCGCGCGCCCCGTTTTTATCGCGGGAGGGTGGTGTTCACGCGACCTCGCATATCCGCGCGCGCCATTGGTCCACGCGGCCTCTCTCCCTTTCCCTCGCGCTTTCCTTTGGGACCGGCGGCGGCGACAGCGGCGAAGGCACTACGAGCACGGCTCAAATCGCTCACAGATCGCGACTGCGTCAGTCGTGCGTTTCTCTGTCTCACTCTACGCTATCAGCAGCACCAGCATGTCCGGACGCGGCAAAGGCGGCAAGGCGAAGGGCAAGAGCAAGACGCGTTCCAGCCGCGCGGGTCTCCAGTTCCCCGTGGGCCGTATCCACCGTCTCCTGCGCAAGGGAAACTACGCCGAGCGCGTCGGAGCGGGCGCTCCCGTCTACCTCGCGGCCGTCCTCGAGTACCTGGCTGCCGAAGTGCTCGAGCTCGCTGGCAACGCGGCTCGTGACAACAAGAAGACCAGGATCATCCCCCGCCACCTGCAGCTCGCCATCCGCAACGACGAGGAGCTGAACAAGCTGCTCTCCGGCGTGACGATCGCGCAGGGCGGCGTCTTGCCCAACATCCAAGCTGTGCTTCTCCCAAAGAAGACCGAGAAGAAGGCGTAAGCGAGCAGCTCCCAGCCGCCGGACTACAGTCGCGCTCGTCGCACAACCCAACGGTCCTTGTCAGGACCACCGAAATGCGTGTGACGGCAGGGTTTTGCTTGGCAATCCCGTTCTCTGCGCCCGTTTCCCTCTGTTTGAATTAGCGCAACCGTGCCTGTTGAACTGACGCTGCTGCTAGCTAGCTGGCATGTCAGTGCACGAATGTAGATAGAAAGCGAGCTTCAGGGTGTCCGGGGGCGCACAGGGACGAGCCTCACTGCAAGTAGCGTACGATTCGCGTAGTGGAATGTGATAGGCGATCGGGCCCTTGAAAACAAACAAAAAATGGCCCATATCCGCAACCAGCATGCACTTATGAGCCAGGCAGGTATGCATGAGGAACGTGAACAAACGCATGCATGGCATACCAATACACAAAAGCTTGCACGCAACATCGGCCGCATTAATTTCGTCTTCGTGCGCGGCTTCTTCGCATGAATGCGCGAACCGTTTTGCAACGAACGCGCATTTTGTTTCTTTTTTTTTTTCCTCTCTCTCGTCTTGCTCGAGCGCGCGCAATACTTACCATATGCATCCGAAACGAGGCACCACCTCGCACCGGCAGCTCACCACAGACACACACACAGAGAAAAAATATTGATAATAAAAAATAACAACAAAACAGACAGACCGAGAGGGTACGGTTGGAGTACGTGGTCTCGCGTGCTCCCGTGGCCGAAGCAAACATGTAGGTGGTCCTGAGAAGGACCGTTTTGTGTTGCTTGCCTGACCGAGGCTGCGGCGCAGACAGCGGCCGAACCGAACTTAGGCGCGCTCGCCACGGATGCGCCGGGCCAGCTGGATGTCCTTCGGCATGATGGTAACGCGCTTGGCGTGGATGGCGCACAGGTTGGTGTCCTCGAAGAGACCGACCAGGTAGGCCTCGCTGGCCTCCTGAAGGGCCATCACAGCCGAACTCTGGAATCGGAGGTCGGTCTTGAAATCCTGAGCGATTTCCCTCACCAAGCGCTGGAACGGCAGCTTGCGGATGAGAAGTTCGGTCGACTTCTGGTAGCGGCGAATTTCACGAAGGGCCACGGTCCCAGGCCTGTACCGATGCGGTTTCTTAACCCCACCTGTGGCAGGTGCACTCTTGCGAGCAGCCTTGGTAGCAAGCTGCTTACGCGGAGCCTTCCCACCGGTGCTCTTACGGGCGGTTTGCTTGGTCCTGGCCATGGCGAACGGAGCGAGCGTCCGAAGTCGTCGACTGCCGGAGTGAAAATGACCCCTGCGCCGCGCGCGTCGTGCTTCGCCGCACTACTCTTCTCCTCTCCAACTCACCCGCCGATTGGCCAGCGCCAGCGCAGCCGTCTCGGGCGGTGCGGCGCACGCCGCCGCCGCCGTTCGCCAGGATGCTGGAGGAGGCACGTTTTCGCGCGGGCGCCTTGTTCGCGGCTAAGGAAAGCACATTCGCAGGCGGTTTAATTGAGTTTAAACACGACAGCATGCTGCGCTGTTCTCTTTCGTTTCAGCCAACACCACAATCTCGCTTATACCGCCGCGCGTCGTGAATTGCCAGTGCCGAGTGTGAGACCACACCACTAATCTCGACAGTGGTTAGCGCTCCACGCCCAACGCCATGGGAGCTGTTATCGCGATCTGCGCGCGACGGAGATGGGTGTGCATGTTTAGGCTACATTATTGCTTGTTCACTGCATTGCTTTGATCATGCTGCTGCTCGTTTCACGAACTACAAGTGCGCGCCACGGTGCCTTCTCGAGGGGCAACTACATCGTGGTGTGGCCGCACTCGGCAGCAAACCCTCTCGCATATGCAGACATGCCAGTACCACACTTTCCCGTCCACGCATTGAAGAACGCGAGGCCCGCATTCGCATCGCAAGATTAACGACAAACTTACGTATGGTCTACCAGCACCACTTCAGAGTTACAGAGAAAACGATGTACTTCCGCTCTAAGAGCGAATTTGGAATACAATATTGACAGGTGTTGAACGCGCGTTAGGAGACACGTTAGGAGCATCAACCAACGCTTCGCAGGCGCGACCCCAAGCACGGCTTCCGCGTGCCACGTATTCGGTACACAGTTTTCGCACTTGCAAGGTTTTGACAAACAATCATCAAACGCAACACTTTGCTCTATACAGAGCGTACATTTCGTCAGCTAGCTTTTTCGATTGCATTCCCGCACGCAACTTCGCCACAGGATCGACGGCGTTGTTGTCATGTTATAGCGAAGCTCCAGCTCGGCAGCCGCCGGCAGAAATCTATTTCCTCGCCAACTAACGCACCGAATTTGGTGCGCCTAATTGCGTGTAAAAGAAAACGTTCAAATCGCGCGCCTGCAACAGCGCAATTTTCAACTGATGCCGAGCTCTTCCTCATTTTTTTAATTATTCTCAGTGATTGTGGAAAACTGTGAAATGGAAGAGAGGAAAAAAAAAAAAAAGAGCAGTTCAAGTGTGCGCTTTAAAGCTCCGTCGCGCAGCAATGGAACCGGATTTGGAAATTCTGTTAATTGCACAAGGCGATATGTATAAAGGGAACACAATTTATACGCCTCGATAAGATATACCATTCATGCGTGAGTATGACTTTTACAATACCTTCATAGACATGAGAGGCGTTTTCGATGGGATGAAAATTTTTAGACAGAACTTGCGTTAGTTGTTGTGTGCAATTCACACGATCGCGGTACCGATTTGTATTGTTGAGATATGAAACTTTGTACTTCTTAACCTGCCAGTACTCGTGCATTATGGAAGGAAAAAAAGAAACGTCACCGCACCACCACACGTTTTTCTCACATGCAACAAGCTTCGTTTACATGGCTGCATTAGTTCTCTCGTGACAACCCGTTGTTTTCTCTTGGGTGTGTTCCGATGCATTACTTGGAGTTCACCTCCGAGCTACACGCACGACCCGTATGACCTCATTGCGCACTGTGTACGCCTTGCTTCGTCCTCGGCTATTCCCTTTGCACGCACATGCCAGTGAGTTCACAGTCGCAATCCATACATAAACAAGAGAAAAGAAATAACCAAAAGTGCCGAGTTTCTTCAAAGTAAGCGGCCCGTACATTTTCTCCGGCTGCTCCTTCCCCATTTGTTTACCTGTTGAGCCATCATCTCGCTTTGCTATACGTCAAGGCCATAGGCGCACACATTTCCCGGCGGCTTCGTGGGAGAAATGTAAAATAATTGGCGCGAGCTTGGCTTTCATTAAACGCAACACGAATGCGAAATCCGTGCGATGGCGACGGCCGGCGCGTGTCAGTTTCTCTTACCTTCGCGTGCCAATACATGCGACATGAGTGAGGGAGCAGCCGGTTCAAATTCGGAATCTTTCTGTACAGCAGCTTTCACATTTACGATTTTCCAGGGATGCAGCGGCAAGAGGTAGTCTTGTGCACTTTGGCGCTTCCACGCAATGACATTACGCAACCGCCTTACAGCGCATAAATACGCGTGGCACAAACTGCCAAAAGGACAAATGTTCACACGTAGGACAGGAGGCTCCATCTGGCGGCGAAGAGTTCGACAAATACGCGATGCACCGCTCAAATCGCCAAGCGGGCGGCCGCTCGTCTCCCGCTTGGCATGCACAAATACGTTGCTCGAAAAAGTTTGTTTTCTTTAAACGCAGCGCATGTCCAGCGCCCGCTTCCTTACCGATCTAAGTATATGGCGCGAACAAGGTCGCCCAGCATCACCTACGCGCACGCATGACGAAAGAGCGAGTCGTATACAAATAACGAGAGAAAATGAGCCTGCACTGTGAAAGCATATTTCTGTCTAGGCAAGCACACTTCACCGCTCTGCTCCTGTATTTTATTTTCCTCTTGTTTTGGGCGACTCGGGGGTGCATTGGCTTGCAAGAACCACATTGACCTCGAACCAACTGCTTATCACCTATAGCGCGCGCATAAGAAATCCCCCTGTGCACGAGTATTACAGACAACAGCACCAATGAAAACAGCACGCCCCTCGGTGTCTACCGCGCGCACCCTCGTCCACTTGAATACAACGCAGTGAGCCCGGTTCTAGCGACAGCTACCTAGCTAATCTCCTCACCTTTCCATTCATTTGCGTCGCTCAAAAGAGTTACGCAATTGTGAATCGCACGGTGGCAGTCCACGGCCGCCCATCGCGCATGCAACAACCACAAGGCTAGACGAGGGACACGACGGGCGCTCAGCTCGTAGGCCAAGAGGACTGGCACATTATTGTTTCTCCGACGCAAACCAACGAAGCCGTGCGAATGCAGCTCAGAATGCAGCTCAGGCTCGCTCATTTAACGCTTGCACTGGAGAGAACAAATAACTGCTGTCTGTAGAAAACTCGCTTTCAGCTGTTACACACTGGCCCGTGCCGGGCAATATTTTCCTCGTGCTTTGCTTCGTTGCATATCCACACGAGCTATTGCTGTGAAATATGGGGCCTTACTTAACTTAAGTGTGCCCGCTGACCGCCACGCTCGGCGTATGTAACCGAGTGCTGCCGCCCGGCTCATACTCTTCTCCAAGGGAGTAGAAGAAGCGAGCCACTTCAAAGCGACAAAATGCGCATCGACGAGCTTACGATTACCTTTCTTTTAATCATCATGCCACTCTGGCTGGCTCAACAAGGGTCCAACCAAAGGCGACAACTGAGCTGCACGAACGACCGGCACGTCGCAACTAGGACACGCTGAGGGCGGGCGAAATGGCAGCAACACAACACGCAGTGGCGAGCGCAAATGCAATCGAGCAGAGCTCGCCTTGCGAGGGCGAAAAACTATGCTACCACGCCTTATGAATACACGCGGTTGCGCTCGCTCACCTGACCAAGTTCACCGCGCGTGTCTCGTACGGCCGAACGCGAGATAATGGCGTGCAAAAGAGGGTTAACGGAGCAGGAGATCGCAAATCCTGCGCATCACTGCCGAAGCACCAAGTGGGTAGCCCTGAAGAGGGCTGTTGGGTTCTTCAGAGGAGCTGATGCGCTGCTTGCAGACGACGTCGCGCACGCGCGCTGCTTAGCCTCCGAAACCGTAGAGGGTGCGGCCCTGACGCTTGAGGGCATACACAACGTCCATGGCGGTCACGGTCTTGCGCTTGGCGTGCTCAGTGTAGGTGACGGCGTCCCGAATCACGTTCTCGAGGAACACCTTGAGCACACCGCGTGTCTCCTCGTAGATCAGGCCGGAGATACGCTTGACACCGCCACGGCGAGCGAGGCGACGGATGGCAGGCTTGGTGATGCCTTGGATGTTGTCACGCAACACCTTACGATGACGCTTCGCGCCACCCTTGCCGAGCCCCTTGCCGCCCTTGCCACGTCCAGACATCTCGGCTGTTGCTGCTGCTTCGGAGCGAGTCAGGAAAGCGAATGCCGCGTCCTTGCGCCGCGACTGAGCGACGAAGCCGCGCCGCAAAAAAGAGGGCGAGGAGGATGAACGCGCGCCGATTGGCTCCCGGGCAGCGCGGCCTCTCTTCGCGAGTGAGTCGCTGGTTGCTGCACTGAGCCCTGCTTAGGCCACGCACTGAGTTCAAGACAAGTGGCCTCGCAACACAATCGCAGAGTTTACTTTTGTTTTTCTTATGTTGTCTCTTTTTGGGCATTCCACACTGCAACGTAGGCTGATGTTCAACCAGCCTCCCTTCTTATTTTGCTCAACTCGCCAAGGGAAAAACAAACGTGTCAACAATGTTATTGTGGTATGTTGCACGCACTCACTGCTCGTGTCGCGCCCCAGGAACAAGTTTATTGTGTTCTCATAATTGTGATTACTCGTTCTATTCACCGTTAGCTCGGCTACGCTTGCAAGTGCACCCTGGTCATTGCCGCAAAGCACACCGCGCGCACAACTTCAAACTCAGCCACGCCAACACGGTTCGCTTGATCACTAGTCGCAAAACAGGGCGCGCTCATGCTCCGCTCGCCTCAGGCGTTTCAAATTTCGCACGCAGGCACCGCTGACTGGTGCCCACACGACCGTCAAATTTCGTCGCGATAGCTTACGTAGCCTCGCAGATAGCGTCAGCGAAATCAGCCTAAGACGCGCGCGCGAGCCAAATTCAGCATTCTAGGGGACGGAAGAGAGCGAGGGCAGTGCTGGCGGCGCTCCGACCTCCTCCCTCTCCCATCGCGCCCAGCCCGTACGAAGGCAGCTACGCAGGACGCGCGCGCAACCGCTATGCAGTATGCGGAGAGCCGCGCGCATCTCTCCTTTTTCCACTTCAAATTACCACTACATTTGTAATAACAGCGTAAAATTTCCCTTACGCGCTGCTGCTTCGTGAACGTGCTAACGCATTTCCGCTCGCCAGCCACTGCTACAGCGATGCGGCGCTGACAGCACGCGGCTCTAAATTTCAGTCCGGAGCACTGCTCTATACGTGCGGGCGGCCGCCGAGTGGGCATTCTAGCACACGCAGCGACCGACGACATTAGTTCTAGCAGCCATAGAGGCACACCTCGGGACCCGCAAATGCGCGTCGACCGAAAATAAGAAATAAAATGTGAAAAAACGGACGAGGGCTGCCTGCTTTTAAAACTTACGCTACATCAGAATTAAGTAAATGTGCAGCAACGACCGCCTCATCAGCCTAGGTGTGCGAAACACGCGCCGTGGCAATTAGTGCAGGCGAACGTGGCCGCTCGCGCGGAGTCGGCTCACGCGCCCTATACTCGCTTTGTTTGTGTTGTTGTGCTGAGCGCCTGGCGTTCTGTGCGTTTCTGCTACGAAACTTTTAGCACACGCGCTGTCGCAATGAGAACGCGTTGTCCGACAGCGCGCGTCGGGTTTTTTTTCTAAACGAGGAAGCGTCGAACAGAGGGAACGGACGGAATCGTCGAGATTCTCACTACATCCCAATGCCAATGCAGACACTTTGGGTGGCTCTGAGAAGAGCCGTTGGGTGTGGGCTGGGCGGACGAGCGCTCGGTCGCCTACTTGGAGCTGGTGTACTTGGTGACGGCTTTGGTGCCCTCGGACACGGCGTGTTTGGCCAGCTCGCCGGGCAACAGCAGACGCACGGCAGTCTGGATCTCCCGGCTCGTGATGGTCGAGCGCTTGTTGTAGTGAGCCAGACGGGACGACTCCGCGGCGATACGCTCGAAGATGTCGTTCACGAAGCTGTTCATGATAGACATGGCCTTGCTGGAGACTCCAGTGTCCGGGTGCACCTGCTTCAGCACCTTGTAGATATAGATGGAGAAGCTCTCCTTCCTGCGGCGCTTCTTCTTCTTCTTGTCGGTGGCGCGCACGTTCTTCTGCGCCTTGCCGGCCTTCTTCACGGCCTTACCGCTGGGCTGGGGAGGCATCGCACCGTTGTGAGTAGCCGAGCAAACGAGATCGGAATACGCGCGACCGGTCGCGCGCGCCCCGTTTTTATCGCGGGAGGGTGGTGTTCACGCGACCTCGCATATCCGCGCGCGCCATTGGTCCACGCGGCCTCTCTCCCTTTCCCTCGCGCTTTCCTTTGGGACCGGCGGCGGCGACAGCGGCGAAGGCACTACGAGCACGGCTCAAATCGCTCACAGATCGCGACTGCGTCAGTCGTGCGTTTCTCTGTCTCACTCTACGCATCAGCAGCACCAGCATGTCCGGACGCGGCAAAGGCGGCAAGGCGAAGGGCAAGAGCAAGACGCGTTCCAGCCGCGCGGGTCTCCAGTTCCCCGTGGGCCGTATCCACCGTCTCCTGCGCAAGGGAAACTACGCCGAGCGCGTCGGAGCGGGCGCTCCCGTCTACCTCGCGGCCGTCCTCGAGTACCTGGCTGCCGAAGTGCTCGAGCTCGCTGGCAACGCGGCTCGTGACAACAAGAAGACCAGGATCATCCCCCGCCACCTGCAGCTCGCCATCCGCAACGACGAGGAGCTGAACAAGCTGCTCTCCGGCGTGACGATCGCGCAGGGCGGCGTCTTGCCCAACATCCAAGCTGTGCTTCTCCCAAAGAAGACCGAGAAGAAGGCGTAAGCGAGCAGCTCCCAGCCGCCGGACTACAGTCGCGCTCGTCGCACAACCCAACGGTCCTTGTCAGGACCACCGAAATGCGTGTGACGGCAGGGTTTTGCTTGGCAATCCCGTTCTCTGCGCCCGTTTCCCTCTGTTTGAATTAGCGCAACCGTGCCTGTTGAACTGACGCTGCTGCTAGCTAGCTGGCATGTCAGTGCACGAATGTAGATAGAAAGCGAGCTTCAGGGTGTCCGGGGGCGCACAGGGACGAGCCTCACTGCAAGTAGCGTACGATTCGCGTAGTGGAATGTGATAGGCGATCGGGCCCTTGAAAACAAACAAAAAATGGCCCATATCCGCAACCAGCATGCACTTATGAGCCAGGCAGGTATGCATGAGGAACGTGAACAAACGCATGCAT
The DNA here is from genome assembly GCF_023375885.2 of Dermacentor andersoni. Taxonomy (NCBI): domain Eukaryota; kingdom Metazoa; phylum Arthropoda; class Arachnida; order Ixodida; family Ixodidae; genus Dermacentor; species Dermacentor andersoni. The sequence goes on along the minus strand of NW_027315125.1, from coordinate 43,417 downwards.
GGCATACCAATACACAAAAGCTTGCACGCAACATCGGCCGCATTAATTTCGTCTTCGTGCGCGGCTTCTTCGCATGAATGCGCGAACCGTTTTGCAACGAACGCGCATTTTGTTTCTTTTTTTTTTTCCTCTCTCTCGTCTTGCTCGAGCGCGCGCAATACTTACCATATGCATCCGAAACGAGGCACCACCTCGCACCGGCAGCTCACCACAGACACACACACAGAGAAAAAATATTGATAATAAAAAATAACAACAAAACAGACAGACCGAGAGGGTACGGTTGGAGTACGTGGTCTCGCGTGCTCCCGTGGCCGAAGCAAACATGTAGGTGGTCCTGAGAAGGACCGTTTTGTGTTGCTTGCCTGACCGAGGCTGCGGCGCAGACAGCGGCCGAACCGAACTTAGGCGCGCTCGCCACGGATGCGCCGGGCCAGCTGGATGTCCTTCGGCATGATGGTAACGCGCTTGGCGTGGATGGCGCACAGGTTGGTGTCCTCGAAGAGACCGACCAGGTAGGCCTCGCTGGCCTCCTGAAGGGCCATCACAGCCGAACTCTGGAATCGGAGGTCGGTCTTGAAATCCTGAGCGATTTCCCTCACCAAGCGCTGGAACGGCAGCTTGCGGATGAGAAGTTCGGTCGACTTCTGGTAGCGGCGAATTTCACGAAGGGCCACGGTCCCAGGCCTGTACCGATGCGGTTTCTTAACCCCACCTGTGGCAGGTGCACTCTTGCGAGCAGCCTTGGTAGCAAGCTGCTTACGCGGAGCCTTCCCACCGGTGCTCTTACGGGCGGTTTGCTTGGTCCTGGCCATGGCGAACGGAGCGAGCGTCCGAAGTCGTCGACTGCCGGAGTGAAAATGACCCCTGCGCCGCGCGCGTCGTGCTTCGCCGCACTACTCTTCTCCTCTCCAACTCACCCGCCGATTGGCCAGCGCCAGCGCAGCCGTCTCGGGCGGTGCGGCGCACGCCGCCGCCGCCGTTCGCCAGGATGCTGGAGGAGGCACGTTTTCGCGCGGGCGCCTTGTTCGCGGCTAAGGAAAGCACATTCGCAGGCGGTTTAATTGAGTTTAAACACGACAGCATGCTGCGCTGTTCTCTTTCGTTTCAGCCAACACCACAATCTCGCTTATACCGCCGCGCGTCGTGAATTGCCAGTGCCGAGTGTGAGACCACACCACTAATCTCGACAGTGGTTAGCGCTCCACGCCCAACGCCATGGGAGCTGTTATCGCGATCTGCGCGCGACGGAGATGGGTGTGCATGTTTAGGCTACATTATTGCTTGTTCACTGCATTGCTTTGATCATGCTGCTGCTCGTTTCACGAACTACAAGTGCGCGCCACGGTGCCTTCTCGAGGGGCAACTACATCGTGGTGTGGCCGCACTCGGCAGCAAACCCTCTCGCATATGCAGACATGCCAGTACCACACTTTCCCGTCCACGCATTGAAGAACGCGAGGCCCGCATTCGCATCGCAAGATTAACGACAAACTTACGTATGGTCTACCAGCACCACTTCAGAGTTACAGAGAAAACGATGTACTTCCGCTCTAAGAGCGAATTTGGAATACAATATTGACAGGTGTTGAACGCGCGTTAGGAGACACGTTAGGAGCATCAACCAACGCTTCGCAGGCGCGACCCCAAGCACGGCTTCCGCGTGCCACGTATTCGGTACACAGTTTTCGCACTTGCAAGGTTTTGACAAACAATCATCAAACGCAACACTTTGCTCTATACAGAGCGTACATTTCGTCAGCTAGCTTTTTCGATTGCATTCCCGCACGCAACTTCGCCACAGGATCGACGGCGTTGTTGTCATGTTATAGCGAAGCTCCAGCTCGGCAGCCGCCGGCAGAAATCTATTTCCTCGCCAACTAACGCACCGAATTTGGTGCGCCTAATTGCGTGTAAAAGAAAACGTTCAAATCGCGCGCCTGCAACAGCGCAATTTTCAACTGATGCCGAGCTCTTCCTCATTTTTTTAATTATTCTCAGTGATTGTGGAAAACTGTGAAATGGAAGAGAGGAAAAAAAAAAAAAAGAGCAGTTCAAGTGTGCGCTTTAAAGCTCCGTCGCGCAGCAATGGAACCGGATTTGGAAATTCTGTTAATTGCACAAGGCGATATGTATAAAGGGAACACAATTTATACGCCTCGATAAGATATACCATTCATGCGTGAGTATGACTTTTACAATACCTTCATAGACATGAGAGGCGTTTTCGATGGGATGAAAATTTTTAGACAGAACTTGCGTTAGTTGTTGTGTGCAATTCACACGATCGCGGTACCGATTTGTATTGTTGAGATATGAAACTTTGTACTTCTTAACCTGCCAGTACTCGTGCATTATGGAAGGAAAAAAAGAAACGTCACCGCACCACCACACGTTTTTCTCACATGCAACAAGCTTCGTTTACATGGCTGCATTAGTTCTCTCGTGACAACCCGTTGTTTTCTCTTGGGTGTGTTCCGATGCATTACTTGGAGTTCACCTCCGAGCTACACGCACGACCCGTATGACCTCATTGCGCACTGTGTACGCCTTGCTTCGTCCTCGGCTATTCCCTTTGCACGCACATGCCAGTGAGTTCACAGTCGCAATCCATACATAAACAAGAGAAAAGAAATAACCAAAAGTGCCGAGTTTCTTCAAAGTAAGCGGCCCGTACATTTTCTCCGGCTGCTCCTTCCCCATTTGTTTACCTGTTGAGCCATCATCTCGCTTTGCTATACGTCAAGGCCATAGGCGCACACATTTCCCGGCGGCTTCGTGGGAGAAATGTAAAATAATTGGCGCGAGCTTGGCTTTCATTAAACGCAACACGAATGCGAAATCCGTGCGATGGCGACGGCCGGCGCGTGTCAGTTTCTCTTACCTTCGCGTGCCAATACATGCGACATGAGTGAGGGAGCAGCCGGTTCAAATTCGGAATCTTTCTGTACAGCAGCTTTCACATTTACGATTTTCCAGGGATGCAGCGGCAAGAGGTAGTCTTGTGCACTTTGGCGCTTCCACGCAATGACATTACGCAACCGCCTTACAGCGCATAAATACGCGTGGCACAAACTGCCAAAAGGACAAATGTTCACACGTAGGACAGGAGGCTCCATCTGGCGGCGAAGAGTTCGACAAATACGCGATGCACCGCTCAAATCGCCAAGCGGGCGGCCGCTCGTCTCCCGCTTGGCATGCACAAATACGTTGCTCGAAAAAGTTTGTTTTCTTTAAACGCAGCGCATGTCCAGCGCCCGCTTCCTTACCGATCTAAGTATATGGCGCGAACAAGGTCGCCCAGCATCACCTACGCGCACGCATGACGAAAGAGCGAGTCGTATACAAATAACGAGAGAAAATGAGCCTGCACTGTGAAAGCATATTTCTGTCTAGGCAAGCACACTTCACCGCTCTGCTCCTGTATTTTATTTTCCTCTTGTTTTGGGCGACTCGGGGGTGCATTGGCTTGCAAGAACCACATTGACCTCGAACCAACTGCTTATCACCTATAGCGCGCGCATAAGAAATCCCCCTGTGCACGAGTATTACAGACAACAGCACCAATGAAAACAGCACGCCCCTCGGTGTCTACCGCGCGCACCCTCGTCCACTTGAATACAACGCAGTGAGCCCGGTTCTAGCGACAGCTACCTAGCTAATCTCCTCACCTTTCCATTCATTTGCGTCGCTCAAAAGAGTTACGCAATTGTGAATCGCACGGTGGCAGTCCACGGCCGCCCATCGCGCATGCAACAACCACAAGGCTAGACGAGGGACACGACGGGCGCTCAGCTCGTAGGCCAAGAGGACTGGCACATTATTGTTTCTCCGACGCAAACCAACGAAGCCGTGCGAATGCAGCTCAGAATGCAGCTCAGGCTCGCTCATTTAACGCTTGCACTGGAGAGAACAAATAACTGCTGTCTGTAGAAAACTCGCTTTCAGCTGTTACACACTGGCCCGTGCCGGGCAATATTTTCCTCGTGCTTTGCTTCGTTGCATATCCACACGAGCTATTGCTGTGAAATATGGGGCCTTACTTAACTTAAGTGTGCCCGCTGACCGCCACGCTCGGCGTATGTAACCGAGTGCTGCCGCCCGGCTCATACTCTTCTCCAAGGGAGTAGAAGAAGCGAGCCACTTCAAAGCGACAAAATGCGCATCGACGAGCTTACGATTACCTTTCTTTTAATCATCATGCCACTCTGGCTGGCTCAACAAGGGTCCAACCAAAGGCGACAACTGAGCTGCACGAACGACCGGCACGTCGCAACTAGGACACGCTGAGGGCGGGCGAAATGGCAGCAACACAACACGCAGTGGCGAGCGCAAATGCAATCGAGCAGAGCTCGCCTTGCGAGGGCGAAAAACTATGCTACCACGCCTTATGAATACACGCGGTTGCGCTCGCTCACCTGACCAAGTTCACCGCGCGTGTCTCGTACGGCCGAACGCGAGATAATGGCGTGCAAAAGAGGGTTAACGGAGCAGGAGATCGCAAATCCTGCGCATCACTGCCGAAGCACCAAGTGGGTAGCCCTGAAGAGGGCTGTTGGGTTCTTCAGAGGAGCTGATGCGCTGCTTGCAGACGACGTCGCGCACGCGCGCTGCTTAGCCTCCGAAACCGTAGAGGGTGCGGCCCTGACGCTTGAGGGCATACACAACGTCCATGGCGGTCACGGTCTTGCGCTTGGCGTGCTCAGTGTAGGTGACGGCGTCCCGAATCACGTTCTCGAGGAACACCTTGAGCACACCGCGTGTCTCCTCGTAGATCAGGCCGGAGATACGCTTGACACCGCCACGGCGAGCGAGGCGACGGATGGCAGGCTTGGTGATGCCTTGGATGTTGTCACGCAACACCTTACGATGACGCTTCGCGCCACCCTTGCCGAGCCCCTTGCCGCCCTTGCCACGTCCAGACATCTCGGCTGTTGCTGCTGCTTCGGAGCGAGTCAGGAAAGCGAATGCCGCGTCCTTGCGCCGCGACTGAGCGACGAAGCCGCGCCGCAAAAAAGAGGGCGAGGAGGATGAACGCGCGCCGATTGGCTCCCGGGCAGCGCGGCCTCTCTTCGCGAGTGAGTCGCTGGTTGCTGCACTGAGCCCTGCTTAGGCCACGCACTGAGTTCAAGACAAGTGGCCTCGCAACACAATCGCAGAGTTTACTTTTGTTTTTCTTATGTTGTCTCTTTTTGGGCATTCCACACTGCAACGTAGGCTGATGTTCAACCAGCCTCCCTTCTTATTTTGCTCAACTCGCCAAGGGAAAAACAAACGTGTCAACAATGTTATTGTGGTATGTTGCACGCACTCACTGCTCGTGTCGCGCCCCAGGAACAAGTTTATTGTGTTCTCATAATCTGTCTCGCGTGTGTTATTCACCGTTAGCTCGGCTACGCTTGCAAGTGCACCCTGGTCATTGCCGCAAAGCACACCGCGCGCACAACTTCAAACTCAGCCACGCCAACACGGTTCGCTTGATCACTAGTCGCAAAACAGGGCGCGCTCATGCTCCGCTCGCCTCAGGCGTTTCAAATTTCGCACGCAGGCACCGCTGACTGGTGCCCACACGACCGTCAAATTTCGTCGCGATAGCTTACGTAGCCTCGCAGATAGCGTCAGCGAAATCAGCCTAAGACGCGCGCGCGAGCCAAATTCAGCATTCTAGGGGACGGAAGAGAGCGAGGGCAGTGCTGGCGGCGCTCCGACCTCCTCCCTCTCCCATCGCGCCCAGCCCGTACGAAGGCAGCTACGCAGGACGCGCGCGCAACCGCTATGCAGTATGCGGAGAGCCGCGCGCATCTCTCCTTTTTCCACTTCAAATTACCACTACATTTGTAATAACAGCGTAAAATTTCCCTTACGCGCTGCTGCTTCGTGAACGTGCTAACGCATTTCCGCTCGCCAGCCACTGCTACAGCGATGCGGCGCTGACAGCACGCGGCTCTAAATTTCAGTCCGGAGCACTGCTCTATACGTGCGGGCGGCCGCCGAGTGGGCATTCTAGCACACGCAGCGACCGACGACATTAGTTCTAGCAGCCATAGAGGCACACCTCGGGACCCGCAAATGCGCGTCGACCGAAAATAAGAAATAAAATGTGAAAAAACGGACGAGGGCTGCCTGCTTTTAAAACTTACGCTACATCAGAATTAAGTAAATGTGCAGCAACGACCGCCTCATCAGCCTAGGTGTGCGAAACACGCGCCGTGGCAATTAGTGCAGGCGAACGTGGCCGCTCGCGCGGAGTCGGCTCACGCGCCCTATACTCGCTTTGTTTGTGTTGTTGTGCTGAGCGCCTGGCGTTCTGTGCGTTTCTGCTACGAAACTTTTAGCACACGCGCTGTCGCAATGAGAACGCGTTGTCCGACAGCGCGCGTCGGGTTTTTTTTCTAAACGAGGAAGCGTCGAACAGAGGGAACGGACGGAATCGTCGAGATTCTCACTACATCCCAATGCCAATGCAGACACTTTGGGTGGCTCTGAGAAGAGCCGTTGGGTGTGGGCTGGGCGGACGAGCGCTCGGTCGCCTACTTGGAGCTGGTGTACTTGGTGACGGCTTTGGTGCCCTCGGACACGGCGTGTTTGGCCAGCTCGCCGGGCAACAGCAGACGCACGGCAGTCTGGATCTCCCGGCTCGTGATGGTCGAGCGCTTGTTGTAGTGAGCCAGACGGGACGACTCCGCGGCGATACGCTCGAAGATGTCGTTCACGAAGCTGTTCATGATAGACATGGCCTTGCTGGAGACTCCAGTGTCCGGGTGCACCTGCTTCAGCACCTTGTAGATATAGATGGAGAAGCTCTCCTTCCTGCGGCGCTTCTTCTTCTTCTTGTCGGTGGCGCGCACGTTCTTCTGCGCCTTGCCGGCCTTCTTCACGGCCTTACCGCTGGGCTGGGGAGGCATCGCACCGTTGTGAGTAGCCGAGCAAACGAGATCGGAATACGCGCGACCGGTCGCGCGCGCCCCGTTTTTATCGCGGGAGGGTGGTGTTCACGCGACCTCGCATATCCGCGCGCGCCATTGGTCCACGCGGCCTCTCTCCCTTTCCCTCGCGCTTTCCTTTGGGACCGGCGGCGGCGACAGCGGCGAAGGCACTACGAGCACGGCTCAAATCGCTCACAGATCGCGACTGCGTCAGTCGTGCGTTTCTCTGTCTCACTCTACGCATCAGCAGCACCAGCATGTCCGGACGCGGCAAAGGCGGCAAGGCGAAGGGCAAGAGCAAGACGCGTTCCAGCCGCGCGGGTCTCCAGTTCCCCGTGGGCCGTATCCACCGTCTCCTGCGCAAGGGAAACTACGCCGAGCGCGTCGGAGCGGGCGCTCCCGTCTACCTCGCGGCCGTCCTCGAGTACCTGGCTGCCGAAGTGCTCGAGCTCGCTGGCAACGCGGCTCGTGACAACAAGAAGACCAGGATCATCCCCCGCCACCTGCAGCTCGCCATCCGCAACGACGAGGAGCTGAACAAGCTGCTCTCCGGCGTGACGATCGCGCAGGGCGGCGTCTTGCCCAACATCCAAGCTGTGCTTCTCCCAAAGAAGACCGAGAAGAAGGCGTAAGCGAGCAGCTCCCAGCCGCCGGACTACAGTCGCGCTCGTCGCACAACCCAACGGTCCTTGTCAGGACCACCGAAATGCGTGTGACGGCAGGGTTTTGCTTGGCAATCCCGTTCTCTGCGCCCGTTTCCCTCTGTTTGAATTAGCGCAACCGTGCCTGTTGAACTGACGCTGCTGCTAGCTAGCTGGCATGTCAGTGCACGAATGTAGATAGAAAGCGAGCTTCAGGGTGTCCGGGGGCGCACAGGGACGAGCCTCACTGCAAGTAGCGTACGATTCGCGTAGTGGAATGTGATAGGCGATCGGGCCCTTGAAAACAAACAAAAAATGGCCCATATCCGCAACCAGCATGCACTTATGAGCCAGGCAGGTATGCATGAGGAACGTGAACAAACGCATGCATGGCATACCAATACACAAAAGCTTGCACGCAACATCGGCCGCATTAATTTCGTCTTCGTGCGCGGCTTCTTCGCATGAATGCGCGAACCGTTTTGCAACGAACGCGCATTTTGTTTCTTTTTTTTTTTCCTCTCTCTCGTCTTGCTCGAGCGCGCGCAATACTTACCATATGCATCCGAAACGAGGCACCACCTCGCACCGGCAGCTCACCACAGACACACACACAGAGAAAAAATATTGATAATAAAAAATAACAACAAAACAGACAGACCGAGAGGGTACGGTTGGAGTACGTGGTCTCGCGTGCTCCCGTGGCCGAAGCAAACATGTAGGTGGTCCTGAGAAGGACCGTTTTGTGTTGCTTGCCTGACCGAGGCTGCGGCGCAGACAGCGGCCGAACCGAACTTAGGCGCGCTCGCCACGGATGCGCCGGGCCAGCTGGATGTCCTTCGGCATGATGGTAACGCGCTTGGCGTGGATGGCGCACAGGTTGGTGTCCTCGAAGAGACCGACCAGGTAGGCCTCGCTGGCCTCCTGAAGGGCCATCACAGCCGAACTCTGGAATCGGAGGTCGGTCTTGAAATCCTGAGCGATTTCCCTCACCAAGCGCTGGAACGGCAGCTTGCGGATGAGAAGTTCGGTCGACTTCTGGTAGCGGCGAATTTCACGAAGGGCCACGGTCCCAGGCCTGTACCGATGCGGTTTCTTAACCCCACCTGTGGCAGGTGCACTCTTGCGAGCAGCCTTGGTAGCAAGCTGCTTACGCGGAGCCTTCCCACCGGTGCTCTTACGGGCGGTTTGCTTGGTCCTGGCCATGGCGAACGGAGCGAGCGTCCGAAGTCGTCGACTGCCGGAGTGAAAATGACCCCTGCGCCGCGCGCGTCGTGCTTCGCCGCACTACTCTTCTCCTCTCCAACATCTGTCTCGCGTGTGTAGCGCCAGCGCAGCCGTCTCGGGCGGTGCGGCGCACGCCGCCGCCGCCGTTCGCCAGGATGCTGGAGGAGGCACGTTTTCGCGCGGGCGCCTTGTTCGCGGCTAAGGAAAGCACATTCGCAGGCGGTTTAATTGAGTTTAAACACGACAGCATGCTGCGCTGTTCTCTTTCGTTTCAGCCAACACCACAATCTCGCTTATACCGCCGCGCGTCGTGAATTGCCAGTGCCGAGTGTGAGACCACACCACTAATCTCGACAGTGGTTAGCGCTCCACGCCCAACGCCATGGGAGCTGTTATCGCGATCTGCGCGCGACGGAGATGGGTGTGCATGTTTAGGCTACATTATTGCTTGTTCACTGCATTGCTTTGATCATGCTGCTGCTCGTTTCACGAACTACAAGTGCGCGCCACGGTGCCTTCTCGAGGGGCAACTACATCGTGGTGTGGCCGCACTCGGCAGCAAACCCTCTCGCATATGCAGACATGCCAGTACCACACTTTCCCGTCCACGCATTGAAGAACGCGAGGCCCGCATTCGCATCGCAAGATTAACGACAAACTTACGTATGGTCTACCAGCACCACTTCAGAGTTACAGAGAAAACGATGTACTTCCGCTCTAAGAGCGAATTTGGAATACAATATTGACAGGTGTTGAACGCGCGTTAGGAGACACGTTAGGAGCATCAACCAACGCTTCGCAGGCGCGACCCCAAGCACGGCTTCCGCGTGCCACGTATTCGGTACACAGTTTTCGCACTTGCAAGGTTTTGACAAACAATCATCAAACGCAACACTTTGCTCTATACAGAGCGTACATTTCGTCAGCTAGCTTTTTCGATTGCATTCCCGCACGCAACTTCGCCACAGGATCGACGGCGTTGTTGTCATGTTATAGCGAAGCTCCAGCTCGGCAGCCGCCGGCAGAAATCTATTTCCTCGCCAACTAACGCACCGAATTTGGTGCGCCTAATTGCGTGTAAAAGAAAACGTTCAAATCGCGCGCCTGCAACAGCGCAATTTTCAACTGATGCCGAGCTCTTCCTCATTTTTTTAATTATTCTCAGTGATTGTGGAAAACTGTGAAATGGAAGAGAGGAAAAAAAAAAAAAAGAGCAGTTCAAGTGTGCGCTTTAAAGCTCCGTCGCGCAGCAATGGAACCGGATTTGGAAATTCTGTTAATTGCACAAGGCGATATGTATAAAGGGAACACAATTTATACGCCTCGATAAGATATACCATTCATGCGTGAGTATGACTTTTACAATACCTTCATAGACATGAGAGGCGTTTTCGATGGGATGAAAATTTTTAGACAGAACTTGCGTTAGTTGTTGTGTGCAATTCACACGATCGCGGTACCGATTTGTATTGTTGAGATATGAAACTTTGTACTTCTTAACCTGCCAGTACTCGTGCATTATGGAAGGAAAAAAAGAAACGTCACCGCACCACCACACGTTTTTCTCACATGCAACAAGCTTCGTTTACATGGCTGCATTAGTTCTCTCGTGACAACCCGTTGTTTTCTCTTGGGTGTGTTCCGATGCATTACTTGGAGTTCACCTCCGAGCTACACGCACGACCCGTATGACCTCATTGCGCACTGTGTACGCCTTGCTTCGTCCTCGGCTATTCCCTTTGCACGCACATGCCAGTGAGTTCACAGTCGCAATCCATACATAAACAAGAGAAAAGAAATAACCAAAAGTGCCGAGTTTCTTCAAAGTAAGCGGCCCGTACATTTTCTCCGGCTGCTCCTTCCCCATTTGTTTACCTGTTGAGCCATCATCTCGCTTTGCTATACGTCAAGGCCATAGGCGCACACATTTCCCGGCGGCTTCGTGGGAGAAATGTAAAATAATTGGCGCGAGCTTGGCTTTCATTAAACGCAACACGAATGCGAAATCCGTGCGATGGCGACGGCCGGCGCGTGTCAGTTTCTCTTACCTTCGCGTGCCAATACATGCGACATGAGTGAGGGAGCAGCCGGTTCAAATTCGGAATCTTTCTGTACAGCAGCTTTCACATTTACGATTTTCCAGGGATGCAGCGGCAAGAGGTAGTCTTGTGCACTTTGGCGCTTCCACGCAATGACATTACGCAACCGCCTTACAGCGCATAAATACGCGTGGCACAAACTGCCAAAAGGACAAATGTTCACACGTAGGACAGGAGGCTCCATCTGGCGGCGAAGAGTTCGACAAATACGCGATGCACCGCTCAAATCGCCAAGCGGGCGGCCGCTCGTCCTCCCGCTTGGCATGCACAAATACGTTGCTCGAAAAAGTTTGTTTTCTTTAAACGCAGCGCATGTCCAGCGCCCGCTTCCTTACCGATCTAAGTATATGGCGCGAACAAGGTCGCCCAGCATCACCTACGCGCACGCATGACGAAAGAGCGAGTCGTATACAAATAACGAGAGAAAATGAGCCTGCACTGTGAAAGCATATTTCTGTCTAGGCAAGCACACTTCACCGCTCTGCTCCTGTATTTTATTTTCCTCTTGTTTTGGGCGACTCGGGGGTGCATTGGCTTGCAAGAACCACATTGACCTCGAACCAACTGCTTATCACCTATAGCGCGCGCATAAGAAATCCCCTGTGCACGAGTATTACAGACAACAGCACCAATAGAAAACAGCACGCCCCTCGGTGTCTACCGCGCGCACCCTCGTCCACTTGAATACAACGCAGTGAGCCCGGTTCTAGCGACAGCTACCTAGCTAATCTCCTCACCTTTCCATTCATTTGCGTCGCTCAAAAGAGTTACGCAATTGTGAATCGCACGGTGGCAGTCCACGGCCGCCCATCGCGCATGCAACAACCACAAGGCTAGACGAGGGACACGACGGGCGCTCAGCTCGTAGGCCAAGAGGACTGGCACATTATTGTTTCTCCGACGCAAACCAACGAAGCCGTGCGAATGCAGCTCAGAATGCAGCTCAGGCTCGCTCATTTAACGCTTGCACTGGAGAGAACAAATAACTGCTGTCTGTAGAAAACTCGCTTTCAGCTGTTACACACTGGCCCGTGCCGGGCAATATTTTCCTCGTGCTTTGCTTCGTTGCATATCCACACGAGCTATTGCTGTGAAATATGGGGCCTTACTTAACTTAAGTGTGCCCCGCTGACCGCCACGCTCGGCGTATGTACCGAGTGCTGCCGCCCGGCTCATACTCTTCTCCAAGGGAGTAGAAGAAGCGAGCCACTTCAAAGCGACAAATGCGCATCGACGAGCTTACGATTACCTTTCTTTTAATCATCATGCCACTCTGGCTGGCTCAACAAGGGGTCCAACCAAAGGCGGACAACTGAGCTGCACGAACGACCGGCACGTCGCAACTAGGACACGCTGAGGGCGGGCGAAATGGCAGCAACACAACACGCAGTGGCGAGCGCAAATGCAATCGAGCAGAGCTCGCCTTGCGAGGGCGAAAAACTATGCTACCACGCCTTATGAATACACGCGGTTGCGCTCGCTCACCTGACCAAGTTCACCGCGCGTGTCTCGTACGGCCGAACGCGAGATAATGGCGTGCAAAAGAGGGTTAACGGAGCAGGAGATCGCAAATCCTGCGCATCACTGCCGAAGCACCAAGTGGGTAGCCCTGAAGAGGGCTGTTGGGTTCTTCAGAGGAGCTGATGCGCTGCTTGCAGACGGACGTCGCGCACGCGCGCTGCTTAGCCTCCGAAACCGTAGAGGGTGCGGCCCTGACGCTTGAGGGCATACACAACGTCCATGGCGGTCACGGTCTTGCGCTTGGCGTGCTCAGTGTAGGTGACGGCCGTCCCGAATCACGTTCTCGAGGAACACCTTGAGCACACCGCGTGTCTCCTCGTTAGATCAGGCCGGAGATACGCTTGACACCGCCACGGCGAGCGAGGGCGACGGATGGCAGGCTTGGTGATGCCTTGGATGTTGTCACGCAACACCTTACGATGACGCTTCGCGCCACCCTTGCCGAGCCCCTTGCCGCCCTTGCCACGTCCAGGACATCTCGGCTGTTGCTGCTGCTTCGGAGCGAGTCAGGAAAGCGAATGCCGCGTCCTTGCGCCGCGACTGAGCGACGAAGCCGCGCCGCAAAAAAGAGGGGCGAGGAGGATGAACGCGCGCCGATTGGCTCCCGGGCAGCGCGGCCTCTCTTCGCGAGTGAGTCGCTGGTTGCTGCAACTGAGCCCTGCTTAGGCCACGCACTGAGTTCAAGACAAGTGGCCTCGCAACACCAATCGCAGAGTTTACTTTTGTTTTTCTTATGTTGTCTTTTTTGGGCATTCCACACTGCAACGTAGGCTGATGTTCAACCAGCCTCCCTTCTTATTTTGCTCAACTCGCCAAGGGAAAAACAAACGTGTCAACAATGTTATTGTGGTATGTTGCACGCACTCACTGCTCGTGTCGCGCCCCAGGAACAAGTTTATTGTGTTCTCATAATTGTGATTACTCGTTCTATTCACCGTTAGCTCGGCTACGCTTGCAAGTGCACCCTGGTCATTGCCGCAAAGCACACCGCGCGCACAACTTCAAACTCAGCCACGCCAACACGGTTCGCTTTGATCACTAGTCGCAAAAACAGGGCGCGCTCATGCTCCGCTCGCCTCAGGCGTTTCAAATTTCGCACGCAGGCACCGCTGACTGGTGCCCACACGACCGTCAAATTTCGTCGCGATAGCTTACGTAGCCTCGCAGATAGCGTCAGCGAAATCAGCCTAAGACGCGCGCGCGAGCCAAATTCAGCATTCTAGGGGACGGAAGAGAGCGAGGGCAGTGCTGGCGGCGCTCCGACCTCCTCCCTCTCCCATCGCGCCCAGCCCGTACGAAGGCCAGCTACGCAGGACGCGCGCGCAACCGCTATGCAGTATGCGGAGAGCCGCGCGCATCTCTCCTTTTTCCACTTCAAATTACCACTACATTTGTAATAACAGCGTAAAATTTCCCTTACGCGCTGCTGCTTCGTGAACGTGCTAACGCATTTCCGCTCGCCAGCCACTGCTACAGCGATGCGGCGCTGACAGCACGCGGCTCTAAATTTCAGTCCGGAGCACTGCTCTATACGTGCGGGCGGCCGCCGAGTGGGCATTCTAGCACACGCAGCGACCGACGACATTAGTTCTAGCAGCCATAGAGGCACACCTCGGGACCCGCAAATGCGCGTCGACCGAAAATAAGAAATAAAATGTGAAAAAACGGACGAGGGCTGCCTGCTTTTAAAACTTACGCTACATCAGAATTAAGTAAATGTGCAGCAACGACCGCCTCATCAGCCTAGGTGTGCGAAACACGCGCCGTGGCAATTAGTGCAGGCGAACGTGGCGCTCGCGCGGAGTCGGCTCACGCGCCCTATACTCGCTTTGTTTGTGTTGTTGTGCTGAGCGCCTGGCGTTCTGTGCGTTTCTGCTACGAAACTTTTAGCACACGCGCTGTCGCAATGAGAACGCGTTGTCCCGACAGCGCGCGGTCGGGTTTTTTTTCTAAACGAGGAAGCGTCGAACAGAGGGAACGGACGGAATCGTCGAGATTCTCACTACATCCCAATGCCAATGCAGACACTTTGGGTGGCTCTGAGAAGAGCCGTTGGGTTGTGGGCTGGGCGGACGAGCGCTCGGTCGCCTACTTGGAGCTGGTGTACTTGGTGACGGCTTTGGTGCCCTCGGACACGGCGTGTTTGGCCAGCTCGCCGGGCAACAGCAGACGCACGGCAGTCTGGATCTCCCGGCTCGTGATGGTCGAGCGCTTGTTGTAGTGAGCCAGACGGGACGACTCCGCGGCGATACGCTCGAAGATGTCGTTCACGAAGCTGTTCATGATAGACATGGCCTTGCAGGAGACTCCAGTGTCCGGGTGCACCTGCTTCAGCACCTTGTAGATATAGATGGAGAAGCTCTCCTTCCTGCGGCGCTTCTTCTTCTTCTTGTCGGTGGGCGCGCACGTTCTTCTGCGCCTTGCCGGCCTTCTTCACGGCCTTACCGCTGGGCTGGGGAGGCATCGCACCGTTGTGAGTAGCCGAGCAAACGAGATCGGAATACGCGCGACCGGTCGCGCGCGCCCCGTTTTTATCGCGGGAGGGGTGGTGTTCACGCGACCTCGCATATCCGCGCGCGCCATTGGTCCGCGCGGCCTCTCTCCCTTTCCCTCGCGCTTTCCTTTGGGACCGGCGGCGGCGACAGCGGCGAAGGCACTACGAGCACGGCTCAAATCGCTCACAGATCGCGACTGCGTCAGTCGTGCGTTTCTCTGTCTCACTCTACGCATCAGCAGCACCAGCATGTCCGGACGCGGCAAAGGCGGCAAGGCGAAGGGCAAGAGCAAGACGCGTTCCAGCCGCGCGGGTCTCCAGTTCCCCGTGGGCCGTATCCACCGTCTCCTGCGCAAGGGAAACTACGCCGAGCGCGTCGGAGCGGGCGCTCCCGTCTACCTCGCGGCCGTCCTCGAGTACCTGGCTGCCGAAGATCTGTCTGCGTGTGTACAAGAAGACCAGGATCATCCCCCGCCACCTGCAGCTCGCCATCCGCAACGACGAGGAGCTGAACAAGCTGCTCTCCGGCGTGACGATCGCGCAGGGCGGCGTCTTGCCCAACATCCAAGCTGTGCTTCTCCAAAGAAGACCGAGAAGAAGCGGTAAGCGAGCAGCTCCCAGCCGCCGGACTACAGTCGCGCTCGTCGCACAACCAACGGTCCTTGTCAGGACCACCGAAATGCGTGTGACGGCAGGGTTATGCTTGGCCATTCCCGTTCTCTGCGCCCGTTTCCCTCTGTTTGAATTAGCGCAACCGTGCCTGTTGAACTGACGCTGCTGCTAGCTAGCTGGCATGTCAGTGCACGAATGTAGATAGAAAGCGAGCTTCAGGGTGTCCGGGGGCGCACAGGGCGAGCCTCACTGCAAGTAGCGTACGATTCGCGTAGTGGAATGTGATAGGCGATCGGGCCCTTGAAAACAAACAAAAAATGGCCCATATCCGCAACCAGCATGCACTTATGAGCCAGGCAGGTATGCATGAGGAACGTGAACAAACGCATGCATGGCATACCAATACACAAAAGCTTGCACGCAACATCGGCCGCATTAATTTCGTCTTCGTGCGCGGCTTCTTCGCATGAATGCGCGAACCGTTTTGCAACGAACGCGCATTTTGTTTCTTTTTTTTTTTCCTCTCTCTCGTCTTGCTCGAGCGCGCGCAATACTTACCATATGCATCCGAAACGAGGCACCACCTCGCACCGCAGCTCACCACAGACACACACACAGAGAAAAATATTGATAATAAAAAATAACAACAAAACAGACAGACCGAGAGGGTACGGTTGGAGTACGTGGTCTCGCGTGCTCCCGTGGCCGAAGCAAACATGTAGGTGGTCCTGAGAAGGACCGTTTTGTGTTGCTTGCCTGACCGAGGCTGCGGCGCAGACAGCGGCCGAACCGAACTTAGGCGCGCTCGCCACGGATGCGCCGGGCCAGCTTGATGTCCTTCGGCATGATGGTAACGCGCTTGGCGGGATGGCGCACAGGTTGGTGTCCTCGAAGAGACCGACCAGGTAGGCCTCGCTGGCCTCCTGAAGGGCCATCACAGCCGAACTCTGGAATCGGAGGTCGGTCTTGAAATCCTGAGCGATTTCCCTCACCAAGCGCTGGAACGGCAGCTTGCGGATGAGAAGTTCGGTCGACTTCTGGTAGCGGCGAATTTCACGAAGGGCCACGGTCCCAGGCCTGTACCGATGCGGTTTCTTAACCCCACCTGTGGCAGGTGCACTCTTGCGAGCAGCCTTGGTAGCAAGCTGCTTACGCGGAGCCTTCCACCGGTGCTCTTACGGGCGGTTTGCTTGGTCCTGGCCATGGCGAACGGAGCGAGCGTCCGAAGTCGTCGACTGCCGGAGTGAAAATGACCCCTGCGCCGCGCGCGTCGTGCTTCGCCGCACTACTCTTCTCCTCTCCAACTCACCCGCCGATTGGCCAGCGCCAGCGCAGCCGTCTCGGGCGGTGCGGCGCACGCCGCCGCCGCCGTTCGCCAGGATGCTGGAGGAGGCACGTTTTCGCGCGGGGCGCCTTGTTCGCGGCTAAGGAAAGCACATTCGCAGGCGGTTTAATTGAGTTTAAACACGACAGCATGCTGCGCTGTTCTCTTTCGTTTCAGCCAACACCACAATCTCGCTTATACCGCCGCGCGTCGTGAATTGCCAGTGCCGAGTGTGAGACCACACCACTAATCTCGACAGTGGTTAGCGCTCCACGCCCAACGCCATGGAGCTGTTATCGCGATCTGCGCGCCGACGGAGATGGGTGTGGCATGTTTAGGCTACATTATTGCTTGTTCACTGCATTGCTTTGATCATGCAGCTGCTCGTTTCACGAACTACAAGTGCGCGCCACGGTGCCTTCTCGAGGGGCAACTACATCGTGGTGTGCCGCACTCGGCAGCAAACCCTCTCGCATATGCAGACATGCCAGTACCACACTTTCCCGTCCACGCATTGAAGAACGCGAGGCCCGCATTCGCATCGCAAGATTAACGACAAACTTACCGTATGGTCTACCAGCACCACTTCAGAGTTACAGAGAAAACGATGTACTTCCGCTCTAAGAGCGAATTTGGAATACAATATTGACAGGTGTTGAACGCGCGTTAGGAGACACGTTAGGAGCATCAACCAACGCTTCGCAGGCGCGACCCCAAGCACGGCTTCCGCGTGCCACGTATTCGGTACACAGTTTTCGCACTTGCAAGGTTTTGACAAACAATCATCAAACGCAACACTTTGCTCTATACAGAGCGTACATTTCGTCAGCTAGCTTTTTCGATTGCATTCCCGCACGCAACTTCGCCACAGGATCGACGGCGTTGTTGTCATGTTATAGCGAAGCTCCAGCTCGGCAGCCGCCGGCAGAAATCTATTTCCTCGCCAACTAACGCACCGAATTTGGTGCGCCTAATTGCGTGTAAAAGAAAACGTTCAAATCGCGCGCCTGCAACAGCGCAATTTTCAACTGATGCCGAGCTCTTCCTCATTTTTTTAATTATTCTCAGTGATTGTGGAAAACTGTGAAATGGAAGAGAGGAAAAAAAAAAAAAAGAGCAGTTCAAGTGTGCGCTTTAAAGCTCCGTCGCGCAGCAATGGAACCGGATTTGGAAATTCTGTTAATTGCACAAGGCGATATGTATAAAGGGAACACAATTTATACGCCTCGATTAAGATATACCATTCATGCGTGAGTATGACTTTTACAATACCTTCATAGACATGAGAGGCGTTTTCGATGGGATGAAAATTTTTAGACAGAACTTGCGTTAGTTGTTGTGTGCAATTCACACGATCGCGGGGTACCGATTTGTATTGTTGAGATATGAAACTTTGTACTTCTTAACCTGCCAGTACTCGTGCATTATGGAAGGAAAAAAAGAAACGTCACCGCACCACCACACGTTTTTCTCACATGCAACAAGCTTCGTTTACATGGCTGCATTAGTTCTCTCGTGACAACCCGTTGTTTTCTCTTGGGTGTGTTCCGATGCATTACTTGGAGTTCACCTCCGAGCTACACGCACGACCCGTATGACCTCATTGCGCACTGTGTACGCCTTGCTTCGTCCTCGGCTATTCCCTTTGCACGCACATGCCAGTGAGTTCACAGTCGCAATCCATACATAAACAAGAGAAAAGAAATAACCAAAAGTGCCGAGTTTCTTCAAAGTAAGCGGCCCGTACATTTTCTCCGGCTGCTCCTTCCCCATTTGTTTACCTGTTGAGCCATCATCTCGCTTTGCTATACGTCAAGGCCATAGGCGCACACATTTCCCGGCGGCTTCGTGGGAGAAATGTAAAATAATTGGCGCGAGCTTGGCTTTCATTAAACGCAACACGAATGCGAAATCCGTGCGATGGCGACGGCCGGCGCGTGTCAGTTTCTCTTACCTTCGCGTGCCAATACATGCGACATGAGTGAGGGAGCAGCCGGTTCAAATTCGGAATCTTTCTGTACAGCAGCTTTCACATTTACGATTTCCAGGGATGCAGCGGCAAGAGGTAGTCTTGTGCACTTTGGCGCTTCCACGCAATGACATTACGCAACCGCCTTACAGCGCATAAATACGCGTGGCACAAACTGCCAAAAGGACAAATGTTCACACGTAGGACAGGAGGCTCCATCTGGCGGGCGAAGAGTTCGACAAATACGCGATGCACCGCTCAAATCGCCAAGCGGGCGGCCGCTCGTCTCCCGCTTGGCATGCACAAATACGTTTGCTCGAAAAAGTTTGTTTTCTTTAAACGCAGCGCATGTCCAGCGCCCGCTTCCTACCGATCTAAGTATATGGCGCGAACAAGGTCGCCCAGCATCACCTACGCGCACGCATGACGAAAGAGCGAGTCGTATACAAATAACGAGAGAAAATGAGCCTGCACTGTGAAAGCATATTTCTGTCTAGGCAAGCACACTTCACCGCTCTGCTCCTGTATTTTATTTTCCTCTTGTTTTGGGCGACTCGGGGGTGCATTGGCTTGCAAGAACCACATTGACCTCGAACCAACTGCTTATCACCTATAGCGCGCGCATAAGAAATCCCCCTGTGCACGAGTATTACAGACAACAGCACCAATGAAAACAGCACGCCCCTCGGTGTCTACCGCGCGCACCCTCGTCCACTTGAATACAACGCAGTGAGCCCGGTTCTAGCGACAGCTACCTAGCTAATCTCCTCACCTTTCCATTCATTTGCGTCGCTCAAAAGAGTTACGCAATTGTGAATCGCACGGTGGCAGTCCACGGCCGCCCATCGCGCATGCAACAACCACAAGGCTAGACGAGGGACACGACGGGCGCTCAGCTCGTAGGCCAAGAGGACTGGCACATTATTGTTTCTCCGACGCAAACAACGAAGCCGTGCGAATGCAGCTCAGAATGCAGCTCAGGCTCGCTCATTTAACGCTTGCACTGGAGAGAACAAATAACTGCTGTCTGTAGAAAACTCGCTTTCAGCTGTTACACACTGGCCCGTGCCGGGCAATATTTTCCTCGTGCTTTGCTTCGTTGCATATCCACACGAGCTATTGCTGTGAAATATGGGGCCTTACTTAACTTAAGTGTGCCCGCTGACCGCCACGCTCGGCGTATGTAACCGAGTGCTGCCGCCCGGCTCATACTCTTCTCCAAGGGAGTAGAAGAAGCGAGCCACTTCAAAGCGACAAAATGCGCATCGACGAGCTTACGATTACCTTTCTTTTAATCATCATGCCACTCTGGCTGGCTCAACAAGGGTCCAACCAAAGGCGACAACTGAGCTGCACGAACGACCGGCACGTCGCAACTAGGACACGCTGAGGGCGGGCGAAATGGCAGCAACACAACACGCAGTGGCGAGCGCAAATGCAATCGAGCAGAGCTCGCCTTGCGAGGGCGAAAAACTATGCTACCACGCCTTATGAATACACGCGGTTGCGCTCGCTCACCTGACCAAGTTCACCGCGCGTGTCTCGTACGGCCGAACGCGAGATAATGGCGTGCAAAAGAGGGTTAACGGAGCAGGAGATCGCAAATCCTGCGCATCACTGCCGAAGCACCAAGTGGGTAGCCCTGAAGAGGGCTGTTGGGTTCTTCAGAGGAGCTGATGCGCTGCTTGCAGACGACGTCGCGCACGCGCGCTGCTTAGCCTCCGAAACCGTAGAGGGTGCGGCCCTGACGCTTGAGGGCATACACAACGTCCATGGCGGTCACGGTCTTGCGCTTGGCGTGCTCAGTGTAGGTGACGGCGTCCCGAATCACGTTCTCGAGGAACACCTTGAGCACACCGCGTGTCTCCTCGTAGATCAGGCCGGAGATACGCTTGACACCGCCACGGCGAGCGAGGCGACGGATGGCAGGCTTGGTGATGCCTAGGATGTTGTCACGCAACACCTTACGATGACGCTTCGCGCCACCTTGCCGAGCCCTTGCCGCCCTTGCCACGTCCAGACATCTCGGCTGTTGCTGCTGCTTCGGAGCGAGTCAGGAAAGCGAATGCCGCGTCCTTGCGCCGCGACTGAGCGACGAAGCCGCGCCGCAAAAAAGAGGGCGAGGAGGATGAACGCGCGCCGATTGGCTCCCGGGCAGCGCGGCCTCTCTTCGCGAGTGAGTCGCTGGTTGCTGCACTGAGCCCTGCTTAGGCCACGCACTGAGTTCAAGACAAGTGGCCTCGCAACACAATCGCAGAGTTTACTTTTGTTTTTCTATGTTGTCTCTTTTTGGGCATTCCACACTGCAACGTAGGCTGATGTTCAACCAGCCTCCCTTCTTATTTTGCTCCAACTCGCCAAGGGAAAAACAAACGTGTCAACAATGTTATTGTGGTATGTTGCACGCACTCACTGCTCGTGTCGCGCCCAGGAACAAGTTTATTGTGTTCTCATAATTGTGATTACTCGTTCTATTCACCGTTAGCTCGGCTACGCTTGCAAGTGCACCCTGGTCATTGCCGCAAAGCACACCGCGCGCACAACTTCAAACTCAGCCACGCCAACACGGTTCGCTTGATCACTAGTCGCAAAACAGGGCGCGCTCATGCTCCGCTCGCCTCAGGCGTTTCAAATTTCGCACGCAGGCACCGCTGACTGGTGCCCACACGACCGTCAAATTTCGTCGCGATAGCTTACGTAGCCTCGCAGATAGCGTCAGCGAAATCAGCCTAAGACGCGCGCGCGAGCCAAATTCAGCATTCTAGGGGACGGAAGAGAGCGAGGGCAGTGCTGGCGGCGCTCCGACCTCCTCCCTCTCCCATCGCGCCCAGCCCGTACGAAGGCAGCTACGCAGGACGCGCGCGCAACCGCTATGCAGTATGCGGAGAGCCGCGCGCATCTCTCCTTTTTCCACTTCAAATTACCACTACATTTGTAATAACAGCGTAAAATTTCCCTTACGCGCTGCTGCTTCGTGAACGTGCTAACGCATTTCCGCTCGCCAGCCACTGCTACAGCGATGCGGCGCTGACAGCACGCGGCTCTAAATTTCAGTCCGGAGCACTGCTCTATACGTGCGGGCGGCCGCCGAGTGGGCATTCTAGCACACGCAGCGACCGACGACATTAGTTCTAGCAGCCATAGAGGCACACCTCGGGACCCGCAAATGCGCGTCGACCGAAAATAAGAAATAAAATGTGAAAAAACGGACGAGGGCTGCCTGCTTTTAAAACTTACGCTACATCAGAATTAAGTAAATGTGCAGCAACGACCGCCTCATCAGCCTAGGTGTGCGAAACACGCGCCGTGGCAATTAGTGCAGGCGAACGTGGCCGCTCGCGCGGAGTCGGCTCACGCGCCCTATACTCGCTTTGTTTGTGTTGTTGTGCTGAGCGCCTGGCGTTCTGTGCGTTTCTGCTACGAAACTTTTAGCACACGCGCTGTCGCAATGAGAACGCGTTGTCCGACAGCGCGCGTCGGGTTTTTTTTCTAAACGAGGAAGCGTCGAACAGAGGGAACGGACGGAATCGTCGAGATTCTCACTACATCCCAATGCCAATGCAGACACTTTGGGTGGCTCTGAGAAGAGCCGTTGGGTGTGGGCTGGGCGGACGAGCGCTCGGTCGCCTACTTGGAGCTGGTGTACTTGGTGACGGCTTTGGTGCCCTCGGACACGGCGTGTTTGGCCAGCTCGCCGGGCAACAGCAGACGCACGGCAGTCTGGATCTCCCGGCTCGTGATGGTCGAGCGCTTGTTGTAGTGAGCCAGACGGGACGACTCCGCGGCGATACGCTCGAAGATGTCGTTCACGAAGCTGTTCATGATAGACATGGCCTTGCTGGAGACTCCAGTGTCCGGGTGCACCTGCTTCAGCACCTTGTAGATATAGATGGAGAAGCTCTCCTTCCTGCGGCGCTTCTTCTTCTTCTTGTCGGTGGCGCGCACGTTCTTCTGCGCCTTGCCGGCCTTCTTCACGGCCTTACCGCTGGGCTGGGGAGGCATCGCACCGTTGTGAGTAGCCGAGCAAACGAGATCGGAATACGCGCGACCGGTCGCGCGCGCCCCGTTTTTATCGCGGGAGGGTGGTGTTCACGCGACCTCGCATATCCGCGCGCGCCATTGGTCCACGCGGCCTCTCTCCCTTTCCCTCGCGCTTTCCTTTGGGACCGGCGGCGGCGACAGCGGCGAAGGCACTACGAGCACGGCTCAAATCGCTCACAGATCGCGACTGCGTCAGTCGTGCGTTTCTCTGTCTCACTCTACGCATCAGCAGCACCAGCATGTCCGGACGCGGCAAAGGCGGCAAGGCGAAGGGCAAGAGCAAGACGCGTTCCAGCCGCGCGGGTCTCCAGTTCCCCGTGGGCCGTATCCACCGTCTCCTGCGCAAGGGAAACTACGCCGAGCGCGTCGGAGCGGGCGCTCCCGTCTACCTCGCGGCCGTCCTCGAGTACCTGGCTGCCGAAGTGCTCGAGCTCGCTGGCAACGCGGCTCGTGACAACAAGAAGACCAGATCATCCCCCGCCACCTGCAGCTCGCCATCCGCAACGACGAGGAGCTGAACAAGCTGCTCTCCGGCGTGACGATCGCGCAGGGCGGCGTCTTGCCCAACATCCAAGCTGTGCTTCTCCCAAAGAAGACCGAGAAGAAGGCGTAAGCGAGCAGCTCCCAGCCGCCGGACTACAGTCGCGCTCGTCGCACAACCCAACGGTCCTTGTCAGGACCACCGAAATGCGTGTGACGGCAGGGTTTTGCTTGGCAATCCCGTTCTCTGCGCCCGTTTCCCTCTGTTTGAATTAGCGCAACCGTGCCTGTTGAACTGACGCTGCTGCTAGCTAGCTGGCATGTCAGTGCACGAATGTAGATAGAAAGCGAGCTTCAGGGTGTCCGGGGGCGCACAGGGACGAGCCTCACTGCAAGTAGCGTACGATTCGCGTAGTGGAAATGTGATAGGCGATCGGGGCCCTTGAAAACAAACAAAAAATGGCCATATCCGCAACCAGCATGCACTTATGAGCCAGGCAGGTATGCATGAGGAACGTGAACAAACGCATGCATGGCATACCAATACACAAAAGCTTGCACGCAACATCGGCCGCATTAATTTCGTCTTCGTGCGCGGCTTCTTCGCATGAATGCGCGAACCGTTTTGCAACGAACGCGCATTTTGTTTCTTTTTTTTTTTCCTCTCTCTCGTCTTGCTCGAGCGCGCGCAATACTTACCAATGCATCCGAAACGAGGCACCACCTCGCACCGGCAGCTCACCACAGACACACACACAGAGAAAAAATATTGATAATAAAAATAACAACAAAACAGACAGACCGAGAGGGTACGGTTGGAGGTACGTGGGTCTCGCGTGCTCCCGTGGCCGAAGCAAACATGTAGGTGGTCCTGAGAAGGACCGTTTTGTGTTTGCTTGCCTGACCGAGGCTGCGGCGCAGACAGCGGCCGAACCGAACTTAGGCGCGCTCGCCACGGATGCGCCGGGCCAGCTGGATGTCCTTCGGCATGATGGTAACGCGCTTGGCGTGGATGGCGCACAGGTTGGTGTCCTCGAAGAGACCGACCAGGTAGGCCTCGCTGGCCTCCTGAAGGGCCATCACAGCCGAACTCTGGAATCGGAGGTCGGTCTTGAAATCCTGAGCGATTTCCCTCACCAAGCGCTGGAACGGCAGCTTGCGGATGAGAAGTTCGGTCGACTTCTGGTAGCGGCGAATTTCACGAAGGGCCACGGTCCCAGGCCTGTACCGATGCGGTTTCTTAACCCCACCTGTGGCAGGTGCACTCTTGCGAGCAGCCTTGGTAGCAAGCTGCATACGCGGAGCCTTCCCACCGGTGCTCTTACGGGCGGTTTGCTTGGTCCTGGCCATGGCGAACGGAGCGAGCGTCCGAAGTCGTCGACTGCCGGAGTGAAAATGACCCCCTGCGCCGCGCGCGTCGTGCTTCGCCGCACTACTCTTCTCCTCTCCAACTCACCCGCCGATTGCCAGCGCCAGCGCAGCCGTCTCGGGCGGTGCGGCGCACGCCGCCGCCGCCGTTCGCCAGGAATCTGTCTCGCGTGTGTCGTTTTCGCGCGGGCGCCTTGTTCGCGGCTAAGGAAAGCACATTCGCAGGCGGTTTAATTGAGTTTAAACACGACAGCATGCTGCGCTGTTCTCTTTCGTTTCAGCCAACACCACAATCTCGCTTATACCGCCGCGCGTCGTGAATTGCCAGTGCCGAGTGTGAGACCACACCACTAATCTCGACAGTGGTTAGCGCTCCACGCCCAACGCCATGGGAGCTGTTATCGCGATCTGCGCGCGACGGAGATGGGTGTGCATGTTTAGGCTACATTATTGCTTGTTCACTGCATTGCTTTGATCATGCTGCTGCTCGTTTCACGAACTACAAGTGCGCGCCACGGTGCCTTCTCGAGGGGCAACTACATCGTGGTGTGGCCGCACTCGGCAGCAAACCCTCTCGCATATGCAGACATGCCAGTACCACACTTTCCCGTCCACGCATTGAAGAACGCGAGGCCCGCATTCGCATCGCAAGATTAACGACAAACTTACGTATGGTCTACCAGCACCACTTCAGAGTTACAGAGAAAACGATGTACTCTCCGCTCTAAGAGCGAATTTGGAATACAATATTGACAGGTGTTGAACGCGCGTTAGGAGACACGTTAGGAGCATCAACCAACGCTTCGCAGGCGCGACCCCAAGCACGGCTTCCGCGTGCCACGTATTCGGTACACAGTTTTCGCACTTGCAAGGTTTTGACAAACAATCATCAAACGCAACACTTTGCTCTATACAGAGCGTACATTTCGTCAGCTAGCTTTTTCGATTGCATTCCCGCACGCAACTTCGCCACAGGATCGACGGCGTTGTTGTCATGTTATAGCGAAGCTCCAGCTCGGCAGCCGCCGGCAGAAATCTATTTCCTCGCCAACTAACGCACCGAATTTGGTGCGCCTAATTGCGTGTAAAAGAAAACGTTCAAATCGCGCGCCTGCAACAGCGCAATTTTCAACTGATGCCGAGCTCTTCCTCATTTTTTTAATTATTCTCAGTGATTGTGGAAAACTGTGAAATGGAAGAGAGGAAAAAAAAAAAAAAGAGCAGTTCAAGTGTGCGCTTTAAAGCTCCGTCGCGCAGCAATGGAACCGGATTTGGAAATTCTGTTAATTGCACAAGGCGATATGTATAAAGGGAACACAATTTATACGCCTCGATAAGATATACCATTCATGCGTGAGTATGACTTTTACAATACCTTCATAGACATGAGAGGCGTTTTCGATGGGATGAAAATTTTTAGACAGAACTTGCGTTAGTTGTTGTGTGCAATTCACACGATCGCGGTACCGATTTGTATTGTTGAGATATGAAACTTTGTACTTCTTAACCTGCCAGTACTCGTGCATTATGGAAGGAAAAAAAGAAACGTCACCGCACCACCACACGTTTTTCTCACATGCAACAAGCTTCGTTTACATGGCTGCATTAGTTCTCTCGTGACAACCCGTTGTTTTCTCTTGGGTGTGTTCCGATGCATTACTTGGAGTTCACCTCCGAGCTACACGCACGACCCGTATGACCTCATTGCGCACTGTGTACGCCTTGCTTCGTCCTCGGCTATTCCCTTTGCACGCACATGCCAGTGAGTTCACAGTCGCAATCCATACATAAACAAGAGAAAAGAAATAACCAAAAGTGCCGAGTTTCTTCAAAGTAAGCGGCCCGTACATTTTCTCCGGCTGCTCCTTCCCCATTTGTTTACCTGTTGAGCCATCATCTCGCTTTGCTATACGTCAAGGCCATAGGCGCACACATTTCCCGGCGGCTTCGTGGGAGAAATGTAAAATAATTGGCGCGAGCTTGGCTTTCATTAAACGCAACACGAATGCGAAATCCGTGCGATGGCGACGGCCGGCGCGTGTCAGTTTCTCTTACCTTCGCGTGCCAATACATGCGACATGAGTGAGGGAGCAGCCGGTTCAAATTCGGAATCTTTCTGTACAGCAGCTTTCACATTTACGATTTTCCAGGGATGCAGCGGCAAGAGGTAGTCTTGTGCACTTTGGCGCTTCCACGCAATGACATTACGCAACCGCCTTACAGCGCATAAATACGCGTGGCACAAACTGCCAAAAGGACAAATGTTCACACGTAGGACAGGAGGCTCCATCTGGCGGCGAAGAGTTCGACAAATACGCGATGCACCGCTCAAATCGCCAAGCGGGCGGCCGCTCGTCTCCCGCTTGGCATGCACAAATACGTTGCTCGAAAAAGTTTGTTTTCTTTAAACGCAGCGCATGTCCAGCGCCCGCTTCCTTACCGATCTAAGTATATGGCGCGAACAAGGTCGCCCAGCATCACCTACGCGCACGCATGACGAAAGAGCGAGTCGTATACAAATAACGAGAGAAAATGAGCCTGCACTGTGAAAGCATATTTCTGTCTAGGCAAGCACACTTCACCGCTCTGCTCCTGTATTTTATTTTCCTCTTGTTTTGGGCGACTCGGGGGTGCATTGGCTTGCAAGAACCACATTGACCTCGAACCAACTGCTTATCACCTATAGCGCGCGCATAAGAAATCCCCCTGTGCACGAGTATTACAGACAACAGCACCAATGAAAACAGCACGCCCCTCGGTGTCTACCGCGCGCACCCTCGTCCACTTGAATACAACGCAGTGAGCCCGGTTCTAGCGACAGCTACCTAGCTAATCTCCTCACCTTTCCATTCATTTGCGTCGCTCAAAAGAGTTACGCAATTGTGAATCGCACGGTGGCAGTCCACGGCCGCCCATCGCGCATGCAACAACCACAAGGCTAGACGAGGGACACGACGGGCGCTCAGCTCGTAGGCCAAGAGGACTGGCACATTATTGTTTCTCCGACGCAAACCAACGAAGCCGTGCGAATGCAGCTCAGAATGCAGCTCAGGCTCGCTCATTTAACGCTTGCACTGGAGAGAACAAATAACTGCTGTCTGTAGAAAACTCGCTTTCAGCTGTTACACACTGGCCCGTGCCGGGCAATATTTTCCTCGTGCTTTGCTTCGTTGCATATCCACACGAGCTATTGCTGTGAAATATGGGGCCTTACTTAACTTAAGTGTGCCCGCTGACCGCCACGCTCGGCGTATGTAACCGAGTGCTGCCGCCCGGCTCATACTCTTCTCCAAGGGAGTAGAAGAAGCGAGCCACTTCAAAGCGACAAAATGCGCATCGACGAGCTTACGATTACCTTTCTTTTAATCATCATGCCACTCTGGCTGGCTCAACAAGGGTCCAACCAAAGGCGACAACTGAGCTGCACGAACGACCGGCACGTCGCAACTAGGACACGCTGAGGGCGGGCGAAATGGCAGCAACACAACACGCAGTGGCGAGCGCAAATGCAATCGAGCAGAGCTCGCCTTGCGAGGGCGAAAAACTATGCTACCACGCCTTATGAATACACGCGGTTGCGCTCGCTCACCTGACCAAGTTCACCGCGCGTGTCTCGTACGGCCGAACGCGAGATAATGGCGTGCAAAAGAGGGTTAACGGAGCAGGAGATCGCAAATCCTGCGCATCACTGCCGAAGCACCAAGTGGGTAGCCCTGAAGAGGGCTGTTGGGTTCTTCAGAGGAGCTGATGCGCTGCTTGCAGACGACGTCGCGCACGCGCGCTGCTTAGCCTCCGAAACCGTAGAGGGTGCGGCCCTGACGCTTGAGGGCATACACAACGTCCATGGCGGTCACGGTCTTGCGCTTGGCGTGCTCAGTGTAGGTGACGGCGTCCCGAATCACGTTCTCGAGGAACACCTTGAGCACACCGCGTGTCTCCTCGTAGATCAGGCCGGAGATACGCTTGACACCGCCACGGCGAGCGAGGCGACGGATGGCAGGCTTGGTGATGCCTTGGATGTTGTCACGCAACACCTTACGATGACGCTTCGCGCCACCCTTGCCGAGCCCCTTGCCGCCCTTGCCACGTCCAGACATCTCGGCTGTTGCTGCTGCTTCGGAGCGAGTCAGGAAAGCGAATGCCGCGTCCTTGCGCCGCGACTGAGCGACGAAGCCGCGCCGCAAAAAAGAGGGCGAGGAGGATGAACGCGCGCCGATTGGCTCCCGGGCAGCGCGGCCTCTCTTCGCGAGTGAGTCGCTGGTTGCTGCACTGAGCCCTGCTTAGGCCACGCACTGAGTTCAAGACAAGTGGCCTCGCAACACAATCGCAGAGTTTACTTTTGTTTTTCTTATGTTGTCTCTTTTTGGGCATTCCACACTGCAACGTAGGCTGATGTTCAACCAGCCTCCCTTCTTATTTTGCTCAACTCGCCAAGGGAAAAACAAACGTGTCAACAATGTTATTGTGGTATGTTGCACGCACTCACTGCTCGTGTCGCGCCCCAGGAACAAGTTTATTGTGTTCTCATAATTGTGATTACTCGTTCTATTCACCGTTAGCTCGGCTACGCTTGCAAGTGCACCCTGGTCATTGCCGCAAAGCACACCGCGCGCACAACTTCAAACTCAGCCACGCCAACACGGTTCGCTTGATCACTAGTCGCAAAACAGGGCGCGCTCATGCTCCGCTCGCCTCAGGCGTTTCAAATTTCGCACGCAGGCACCGCTGACTGGTGCCCACACGACCGTCAAATTTCGTCGCGATAGCTTACGTAGCCTCGCAGATAGCGTCAGCGAAATCAGCCTAAGACGCGCGCGCGAGCCAAATTCAGCATTCTAGGGGACGGAAGAGAGCGAGGGCAGTGCTGGCGGCGCTCCGACCTCCTCCCTCTCCCATCGCGCCCAGCCCGTACGAAGGCAGCTACGCAGGACGCGCGCGCAACCGCTATGCAGTATGCGGAGAGCCGCGCGCATCTCTCCTTTTTCCACTTCAAATTACCACTACATTTGTAATAACAGCGTAAAATTTCCCTTACGCGCTGCTGCTTCGTGAACGTGCTAACGCATTTCCGCTCGCCAGCCACTGCTACAGCGATGCGGCGCTGACAGCACGCGGCTCTAAATTTCAGTCCGGAGCACTGCTCTATACGTGCGGGCGGCCGCCGAGTGGGCATTCTAGCACACGCAGCGACCGACGACATTAGTTCTAGCAGCCATAGAGGCACACCTCGGGACCCGCAAATGCGCGTCGACCGAAAATAAGAAATAAAATGTGAAAAAACGGACGAGGGCTGCCTGCTTTTAAAACTTACGCTACATCAGAATTAAGTAAATGTGCAGCAACGACCGCCTCATCAGCCTAGGTGTGCGAAACACGCGCCGTGGCAATTAGTGCAGGCGAACGTGGCCGCTCGCGCGGAGTCGGCTCACGCGCCCTATACTCGCTTTGTTTGTGTTGTTGTGCTGAGCGCCTGGCGTTCTGTGCGTTTCTGCTACGAAACTTTTAGCACACGCGCTGTCGCAATGAGAACGCGTTGTCCGACAGCGCGCGTCGGGTTTTTTTTCTAAACGAGGAAGCGTCGAACAGAGGGAACGGACGGAATCGTCGAGATTCTCACTACATCCCAATGCCAATGCAGACACTTTGGGTGGCTCTGAGAAGAGCCGTTGGGTGTGGGCTGGGCGGACGAGCGCTCGGTCGCCTACTTGGAGCTGGTGTACTTGGTGACGGCTTTGGTGCCCTCGGACACGGCGTGTTTGGCCAGCTCGCCGGGCAACAGCAGACGCACGGCAGTCTGGATCTCCCGGCTCGTGATGGTCGAGCGCTTGTTGTAGTGAGCCAGACGGGACGACTCCGCGGCGATACGCTCGAAGATGTCGTTCACGAAGCTGTTCATGATAGACATGGCCTTGCTGGAGACTCCAGTGTCCGGGTGCACCTGCTTCAGCACCTTGTAGATATAGATGGAGAAGCTCTCCTTCCTGCGGCGCTTCTTCTTCTTCTTGTCGGTGGCGCGCACGTTCTTCTGCGCCTTGCCGGCCTTCTTCACGGCCTTACCGCTGGGCTGGGGAGGCATCGCACCGTTGTGAGTAGCCGAGCAAACGAGATCGGAATACGCGCGACCGGTCGCGCGCGCCCCGTTTTTATCGCGGGAGGGTGGTGTTCACGCGACCTCGCATATCCGCGCGCGCCATTGGTCCACGCGGCCTCTCTCCCTTTCCCTCGCGCTTTCCTTTGGGACCGGCGGCGGCGACAGCGGCGAAGGCACTACGAGCACGGCTCAAATCGCTCACAGATCGCGACTGCGTCAGTCGTGCGTTTCTCTGTCTCACTCTACGCATCAGCAGCACCAGCATGTCCGGACGCGGCAAAGGCGGCAAGGCGAAGGGCAAGAGCAAGACGCGTTCCAGCCGCGCGGGTCTCCAGTTCCCCGTGGGCCGTATCCACCGTCTCCTGCGCAAGGGAAACTACGCCGAGCGCGTCGGAGCGGGCGCTCCCGTCTACCTCGCGGCCGTCCTCGAGTACCTGGCTGCCGAAGTGCTCGAGCTCGCTGGCAACGCGGCTCGTGACAACAAGAAGACCAGGATCATCCCCCGCCACCTGCAGCTCGCCATCCGCAACGACGAGGAGCTGAACAAGCTGCTCTCCGGCGTGACGATCGCGCAGGGCGGCGTCTTGCCCAACATCCAAGCTGTGCTTCTCCCAAAGAAGACCGAGAAGAAGGCGTAAGCGAGCAGCTCCCAGCCGCCGGACTACAGTCGCGCTCGTCGCACAACCCAACGGTCCTTGTCAGGACCACCGAAATGCGTGTGACGGCAGGGTTTTGCTTGGCAATCCCGTTCTCTGCGCCCGTTTCCCTCTGTTTGAATTAGCGCAACCGTGCCTGTTGAACTGACGCTGCTGCTAGCTAGCTGGCATGTCAGTGCACGAATGTAGATAGAAAGCGAGCTTCAGGGTGTCCGGGGGCGCACAGGGACGAGCCTCACTGCAAGTAGCGTACGATTCGCGTAGTGGAATGTGATAGGCGATCGGGCCCTTGAAAACAAACAAAAAATGGCCCATATCCGCAACCAGCATGCACTTATGAGCCAGGCAGGTATGCATGAGGAACGTGAACAAACGCATGCATGGCATACCAATACACAAAAGCTTGCACGCAACATCGGCCGCATTAATTTCGTCTTCGTGCGCGGCTTCTTCGCATGAATGCGCGAACCGTTTTGCAACGAACGCGCATTTTGTTTCTTTTTTTTTTTCCTCTCTCTCGTCTTGCTCGAGCGCGCGCAATACTTACCATATGCATCCGAAACGAGGCACCACCTCGCACCGGCAGCTCACCACAGACACACACACAGAGAAAAAATATTGATAATAAAAAATAACAACAAAACAGACAGACCGAGAGGGTACGGTTGGAGTACGTGGTCTCGCGTGCTCCCGTGGCCGAAGCAAACATGTAGGTGGTCCTGAGAAGGACCGTTTTGTGTTGCTTGCCTGACCGAGGCTGCGGCGCAGACAGCGGCCGAACCGAACTTAGGCGCGCTCGCCACGGATGCGCCGGGCCAGCTGGATGTCCTTCGGCATGATGGTAACGCGCTTGGCGTGGATGGCGCACAGGTTGGTGTCCTCGAAGAGACCGACCAGGTAGGCCTCGCTGGCCTCCTGAAGGGCCATCACAGCCGAACTCTGGAATCGGAGGTCGGTCTTGAAATCCTGAGCGATTTCCCTCACCAAGCGCTGGAACGGCAGCTTGCGGATGAGAAGTTCGGTCGACTTCTGGTAGCGGCGAATTTCACGAAGGGCCACGGTCCCAGGCCTGTACCGATGCGGTTTCTTAACCCCACCTGTGGCAGGTGCACTCTTGCGAGCAGCCTTGGTAGCAAGCTGCTTACGCGGAGCCTTCCCACCGGTGCTCTTACGGGCGGTTTGCTTGGTCCTGGCCATGGCGAACGGAGCGAGCGTCCGAAGTCGTCGACTGCCGGAGTGAAAATGACCCCTGCGCCGCGCGCGTCGTGCTTCGCCGCACTACTCTTCTCCTCTCCAACTCACCCGCCGATTGGCCAGCGCCAGCGCAGCCGTCTCGGGCGGTGCGGCGCACGCCGCCGCCGCCGTTCGCCAGGATGCTGGAGGAGGCACGTTTTCGCGCGGGCGCCTTGTTCGCGGCTAAGGAAAGCACATTCGCAGGCGGTTTAATTGAGTTTAAACACGACAGCATGCTGCGCTGTTCTCTTTCGTTTCAGCCAACACCACAATCTCGCTTATACCGCCGCGCGTCGTGAATTGCCAGTGCCGAGTGTGAGACCACACCACTAATCTCGACAGTGGTTAGCGCTCCACGCCCAACGCCATGGGAGCTGTTATCGCGATCTGCGCGCGACGGAGATGGGTGTGCATGTTTAGGCTACATTATTGCTTGTTCACTGCATTGCTTTGATCATGCTGCTGCTCGTTTCACGAACTACAAGTGCGCGCCACGGTGCCTTCTCGAGGGGCAACTACATCGTGGTGTGGCCGCACTCGGCAGCAAACCCTCTCGCATATGCAGACATGCCAGTACCACACTTTCCCGTCCACGCATTGAAGAACGCGAGGCCCGCATTCGCATCGCAAGATTAACGACAAACTTACGTATGGTCTACCAGCACCACTTCAGAGTTACAGAGAAAACGATGTACTTCCGCTCTAAGAGCGAATTTGGAATACAATATTGACAGGTGTTGAACGCGCGTTAGGAGACACGTTAGGAGCATCAACCAACGCTTCGCAGGCGCGACCCCAAGCACGGCTTCCGCGTGCCACGTATTCGGTACACAGTTTTCGCACTTGCAAGGTTTTGACAAACAATCATCAAACGCAACACTTTGCTCTATACAGAGCGTACATTTCGTCAGCTAGCTTTTTCGATTGCATTCCCGCACGCAACTTCGCCACAGGATCGACGGCGTTGTTGTCATGTTATAGCGAAGCTCCAGCTCGGCAGCCGCCGGCAGAAATCTATTTCCTCGCCAACTAACGCACCGAATTTGGTGCGCCTAATTGCGTGTAAAAGAAAACGTTCAAATCGCGCGCCTGCAACAGCGCAATTTTCAACTGATGCCGAGCTCTTCCTCATTTTTTTAATTATTCTCAGTGATTGTGGAAAACTGTGAAATGGAAGAGAGGAAAAAAAAAAAAAAGAGCAGTTCAAGTGTGCGCTTTAAAGCTCCGTCGCGCAGCAATGGAACCGGATTTGGAAATTCTGTTAATTGCACAAGGCGATATGTATAAAGGGAACACAATTTATACGCCTCGATAAGATATACCATTCATGCGTGAGTATGACTTTTACAATACCTTCATAGACATGAGAGGCGTTTTCGATGGGATGAAAATTTTTAGACAGAACTTGCGTTAGTTGTTGTGTGCAATTCACACGATCGCGGTACCGATTTGTATTGTTGAGATATGAAACTTTGTACTTCTTAACCTGCCAGTACTCGTGCATTATGGAAGGAAAAAAAGAAACGTCACCGCACCACCACACGTTTTTCTCACATGCAACAAGCTTCGTTTACATGGCTGCATTAGTTCTCTCGTGACAACCCGTTGTTTTCTCTTGGGTGTGTTCCGATGCATTACTTGGAGTTCACCTCCGAGCTACACGCACGACCCGTATGACCTCATTGCGCACTGTGTACGCCTTGCTTCGTCCTCGGCTATTCCCTTTGCACGCACATGCCAGTGAGTTCACAGTCGCAATCCATACATAAACAAGAGAAAAGAAATAACCAAAAGTGCCGAGTTTCTTCAAAGTAAGCGGCCCGTACATTTTCTCCGGCTGCTCCTTCCCCATTTGTTTACCTGTTGAGCCATCATCTCGCTTTGCTATACGTCAAGGCCATAGGCGCACACATTTCCCGGCGGCTTCGTGGGAGAAATGTAAAATAATTGGCGCGAGCTTGGCTTTCATTAAACGCAACACGAATGCGAAATCCGTGCGATGGCGACGGCCGGCGCGTGTCAGTTTCTCTTACCTTCGCGTGCCAATACATGCGACATGAGTGAGGGAGCAGCCGGTTCAAATTCGGAATCTTTCTGTACAGCAGCTTTCACATTTACGATTTTCCAGGGATGCAGCGGCAAGAGGTAGTCTTGTGCACTTTGGCGCTTCCACGCAATGACATTACGCAACCGCCTTACAGCGCATAAAATACGCGTGGCACAAACTGCCAAAAGGGACAAATGTTCACACGTAGGACAGGAGGCTCCATCTGCGGCGAAGAGTTCGACAAATACGCGATGCACCGCTCAAATCGCCAAGCGGGCGGCCGCTCGTCTCCCGCTTGGCATGCACAAATACGTTGCTCGAAAAAGTTTGTTTTCTTTAAACGCAGCGCATGTCCAGCGCCCGCTTCCTTACCGATCTAAGTATATGGCGCGAACAAGGTCGCCCAGCATCACCTACGCGCACGCATGACGAAAGAGCGAGTCGTATACAAATAACGAGAGAAAATGAGCCTGCACTGTGAAAGCATATTTCTGTCTAGGCAAGCACACTTCACCGCTCTGCTCCTGTATTTTATTTTCCTCTTGTTTTGGGCGACTCGGGGGTGCATTGGCTTGCAAGAACCACATTGACCTCGAACCAACTGCTTATCACCTATAGCGCGCGCATAAGAATCCCCTGTGCACGAGTATTACAGACAACAGCACCAATGAAAACAGCACGCCCCTCGGTGTCTACCGCGCGCAACCCTCGTCCACTTGAATACAACGCAGTGAGCCCGGTTCTAGCGACAGCTACCTAGCTAATCTCCTCACCTTTCCATTCATTTGCGTCGCTCAAAAGAGTTACGCAATTGTGAATCGCACGGTGGCAGTCCCACGGCCGCCCATCGCGCATGCAACAACCACAAGGCTAGACGAGGGACACGACGGGCGCTCAGCTCGTAGGCCAAGAGGGACTGGCACATTATTGTTTCTCCGACGCAAACCAACGAAGCCGTGCGAATGCAGCTCAGAATGCAGCTCAGGCTCGCTCATTTAACGCTTGCACTGGAGAGAACAAATAACTGCTGTCTGTAGAAAACTCGCTTTCAGCTGTTACACACTGCCCGTGCCGGGCAATATTTTCCTCGTGCTTTGCTTCGTTGCATATCCACACGAGCTATTGCTGTGAAATATGGGGCCTTACTTAACTTAAGTGTGCCCGCTGACCGCCACGCTCGGCGTATGTAACCGAGTGCTGCCGCCCGGCTCATACTCTTCTCCAAGGGAGTAGAAGAAGCGAGCCACTTCAAAGCGACAAAATGCGCATCGACGAGCTTACGATTACCTTTCTTTTAATCATCATGCCACTCTGGCTGGCTCAACAAGGGTCCAACCAAAGGCGACAACTGAGCTGCACGAACGACCGGCACGTCGCAACTAGGACACGCTGAGGGCGGGCGAAATGGCAGCAACACAACACGCAGTGGCGAGCGCAAATGCAATCGAGCAGAGCTCGCCTTGCGAGGGCGAAAAACTATGCTACCACGCCTTATGAATACACGCGGTTGCGCTCGCTCACCTGACCAAGTTCACCGCGCGTGTCTCGTACGGCCGAACGCGAGATAATGGCGTGCAAAAGAGGGTTAACGGAGCAGGAGATCGCAAATCCTGCGCATCACTGCCGAAGCACCAAGTGGGTAGCCCTGAAGAGGGCTGTTGGGTTCTTCAGAGGAGCTGATGCGCTGCTTGCAGACGACGTCGCGCACG
The DNA here is from genome assembly GCF_023375885.2 of Dermacentor andersoni. Taxonomy (NCBI): domain Eukaryota; kingdom Metazoa; phylum Arthropoda; class Arachnida; order Ixodida; family Ixodidae; genus Dermacentor; species Dermacentor andersoni. Next base: position 6,979 of record NW_027315125.1, on the reverse strand, counting down.
CGCGCTGCTTAGCCTCCGAAACCGTAGAGGGTGCGGCCCTGACGCTTGAGGGCATACACAACGTCCATGGCGGTCACGGTCTTGCGCTTGGCGTGCTCAGTGTAGGTGACGGCGTCCCGAATCACGTTCTCGAGGAACACCTTGAGCACACCGCGTGTCTCCTCGTAGATCAGGCCGGAGATACGCTTGACACCGCCACGGCGAGCGAGGCGACGGATGGCAGGCTTGGTGATGCCTTGGATGTTGTCACGCAACACCTTACGATGACGCTTCGCGCCACCCTTGCCGAGCCCCTTGCCGCCCTTGCCACGTCCAGACATCTCGGCTGTTGCTGCTGCTTCGGAGCGAGTCAGGAAAGCGAATGCCGCGTCCTTGCGCCGCGACTGAGCGACGAAGCCGCGCCGCAAAAAAGAGGGCGAGGAGGATGAACGCGCGCCGATTGGCTCCCGGGCAGCGCGGCCTCTCTTCGCGAGTAGAGTCGCTGGTTGCTGCACTGAGCCCTGCTTAGGCCACGCACTGAGTTCAAGACAAGTGGCCTCGCAACACAATCGCAGAGTTTACTTTTGTTTTTCTTATGTTGTCTCTTTTTGGGCATTCCACACTGCAACGTAGGCTGATGTTCAACCAGCCTCCCTTCTTATTTTGCTCAACTCGCCAAGGGAAAAACAAACGTGTCAACAATGTTATTGTGGTATGTTGCACGCACTCACTGCTCGTGTCGCGCCCCAGGAACAAGTTTATTGTGTTCTCATAATTGTGATTACTCGTTCTATTCACCGTTAGCTCGGCTACGCTTGCAAGTGCACCCTGGTCATTGCCGCAAAGCACACCGCGCGCACAACTTCAAACTCAGCCACGCCAACACGGTTCGCTTGATCACTAGTCGCAAAACAGGGCGCGCTCATGCTCCGCTCGCCTCAGGCGTTTCAAATTTCGCACGCAGGCACCGCTGACTGGTGCCCACACGACCGTCAAATTTCGTCGCGATAGCTTACGTAGCCTCGCAGATAGCGTCAGCGAAATCAGCCTAAGACGCGCGCGCGAGCCAAATTCAGCATTCTAGGGGACGGAAGAGAGCGAGGGCAGTGCTGGCGGCGCTCCGACCTCCTCCCTCTCCCATCGCGCCCAGCCCGTACGAAGGCAGCTACGCAGGACGCGCGCGCAACCGCTATGCAGTATGCGGAGAGCCGCGCGCATCTCTCCTTTTTCCACTTCAAATTACCACTACATTTGTAATAACAGCGTAAAATTTCCCTTACGCGCTGCTGCTTCGTGAACGTGCTAACGCATTTCCGCTCGCCAGCCACTGCTACAGCGATGCGGCGCTGACAGCACGCGGCTCTAAATTTCAGTCCGGAGCACTGCTCTATACGTGCGGGCGGCCGCCGAGTGGGCATTCTAGCACACGCAGCGACCGACGACATTAGTTCTAGCAGCCATAGAGGCACACCTCGGGACCCGCAAATGCGCGTCGACCGAAAATAAGAAATAAAATGTGAAAAAACGGACGAGGGCTGCCTGCTTTTAAAACTTACGCTACATCAGAATTAAGTAAATGTGCAGCAACGACCGCCTCATCAGCCTAGGTGTGCGAAACACGCGCCGTGGCAATTAGTGCAGGCGAACGTGGCCGCTCGCGCGGAGTCGGCTCACGCGCCCTATACTCGCTTTGTTTGTGTTGTTGTGCTGAGCGCCTGGCGTTCTGTGCGTTTCTGCTACGAAACTTTTAGCACACGCGCTGTCGCAATGAGAACGCGTTGTCCGACAGCGCGCGTCGGGTTTTTTTTCTAAACGAGGAAGCGTCGAACAGAGGGAACGGACGGAATCGTCGAGATTCTCACTACATCCCAATGCCAATGCAGACACTTTGGGTGGCTCTGAGAAGAGCCGTTGGGTGTGGGCTGGGCGGACGAGCGCTCGGTCGCCTACTTGGAGCTGGTGTACTTGGTGACGGCTTTGGTGCCCTCGGACACGGCGTGTTTGGCCAGCTCGCCGGGCAACAGCAGACGCACGGCAGTCTGGATCTCCCGGCTCGTGATGGTCGAGCGCTTGTTGTAGTGAGCCAGACGGGACGACTCCGCGGCGATACGCTCGAAGATGTCGTTCACGAAGCTGTTCATGATAGACATGGCCTTGCTGGAGACTCCAGTGTCCGGGTGCACCTGCTTCAGCACCTTGTAGATATAGATGGAGAAGCTCTCCTTCCTGCGGCGCTTCTTCTTCTTCTTGTCGGTGGCGCGCACGTTCTTCTGCGCCTTGCCGGCCTTCTTCACGGCCTTACCGCTGGGCTGGGGAGGCATCGCACCGTTGTGAGTAGCCGAGCAAACGAGATCGGAATACGCGCGACCGGTCGCGCGCGCCCCGTTTTTATCGCGGGAGGGTGGTGTTCACGCGACCTCGCATATCCGCGCGCGCCATTGGTCCGCGCGGCCTCTCTCCCTTTCCCTCGCGCTTTCCTTTGGGACCGGCGGCGGCGACAGCGGCGAAGGCACTACGAGCACGGCTCAGCACGGCTCAAATCGCTCACAGATCGCGACTGCGTCAGTCGTGCGTTTCTCTGTCTCACTCTACGCATCAGCAGCACCAGCATGTCCGGACGCGGCAAAGGCGGCAAGGCGAAGGGCAAGAGCAAGACGCGTTCCAGCCGCGCGGGTCTCCAGTTCCCCGTGGGCCGTATCCACCGTCTCCTGCGCAAGGGAAACTACGCCGAGCGCGTCGGAGCGGGCGCTCCCGTCTACCTCGCGGCCGTCCTCGAGTACCTGGCTGCCGAAGTGCTCGAGCTCGCTGGCAACGCGGCTCGTGACAACAAGAAGACCAGGATCATCCCCCGCCACCCTGCAGCTCGCCATCCGCAACGACGAGGAGCTGAACAAGCTGCTCTCCGGCGTGACGATCGCGCAGGGCGGCGTCTTGCCCAACATCCAAGCTGTGCTTCTCCCAAAGAAGACCGAGAAGAAGGCGTAAGCGAGCAGCTCCCAGCCGCCGGACTACAGTCGCGCTCGTCGATCTGTCTCGCGTGTGTGGACCACCGAAATGCGTGTGACGGCAGGGTTTTGCTTGGCAATCCCGTTCTCTGCGCCCGTTTCCCTCTGTTTGAATTAGCGCAACCGTGCCTGTTGAACTGACGCTGCTGCTAGCTAGCTGGCATGTCAGTGCACGAATGTAGATAGAAAGCGAGCTTCAGGGTGTCCGGGGGCGCACAGGGACGAGCCTCACTGCAAGTAGCGTACGATTCGCGTAGTGGAATGTGATAGGCGATCGGGCCCTTGAAAACAAACAAAAAATGGCCCATATCCGCAACCAGCATGCACTTATGAGCCAGGCAGGTATGCATGAGGAACGTGAACAAACGCATGCATGGCATACCAATACACAAAAGCTTGCACGCAACATCGGCCGCATTAATTTCGTCTTCGTGCGCGGCTTCTTCGCATGAATGCGCGAACCGTTTTGCAACGAACGCGCATTTTGTTTCTTTTTTTTTTTCCTCTCTCTCGTCTTGCTCGAGCGCGCGCAATACTTACCATATGCATCCGAAACGAGGCACCACCTCGCACCGGCAGCTCACCACAGACACACACACAGAGAAAAAATATTGATAATAAAAAATAACAACAAAACAGACAGACCGAGAGGGTACGGTTGGAGTACGTGGTCTCGCGTGCTCCCGTGGCCGAAGCAAACATGTAGGTGGTCCTGAGAAGGACCGTTTTGTGTTGCTTGCCTGACCGAGGCTGCGGCGCAGACAGCGGCCGAACCGAACTTAGGCGCGCTCGCCACGGATGCGCCGGGCCAGCTGGATGTCCTTCGGCATGATGGTAACGCGCTTGGCGTGGATGGCGCACAGGTTGGTGTCCTCGAAGAGACCGACCAGGTAGGCCTCGCTGGCCTCCTGAAGGGCCATCACAGCCGAACTCTGGAATCGGAGGTCGGTCTTGAAATCCTGAGCGATTTCCCTCACCAAGCGCTGGAACGGCAGCTTGCGGATGAGAAGTTCGGTCGACTTCTGGTAGCGGCGAATTTCACGAAGGGCCACGGTCCCAGGCCTGTACCGATGCGGTTTCTTAACCCCACCTGTGGCAGGTGCACTCTTGCGAGCAGCCTTGGTAGCAAGCTGCTTACGCGGAGCCTTCCCACCGGTGCTCTTACGGGCGGTTTGCTTGGTCCTGGCCATGGCGAACGGAGCGAGCGTCCGAAGTCGTCGACTGCCGGAGTGAAAATGACCCCTGCGCCGCGCGCGTCGTGCTTCGCCGCACTACTCTTCTCCTCTCCAACTCACCCGCCGATTGGCCAGCGCCAGCGCAGCCGTCTCGGGCGGTGCGGCGCACGCCGCCGCCGCCGTTCGCCAGGATGCTGGAGGAGGCACGTTTTCGCGCGGGCGCCTTGTTCGCGGCTAAGGAAAGCACATTCGCAGGCGGTTTAATTGAGTTTAAACACGACAGCATGCTGCGCTGTTCTCTTTCGTTTCAGCCAACACCACAATCTCGCTTATACCGCCGCGCGTCGTGAATTGCCAGTGCCGAGTGTGAGACCACACCACTAATCTCGACAGTGGTTAGCGCTCCACGCCCAACGCCATGGGAGCTGTTATCGCGATCTGCGCGCGACGGAGATGGGTGTGCATGTTTAGGCTACATTATTGCTTGTTCACTGCATTGCTTTGATCATGCTGCTGCTCGTTTCACGAACTACAAGTGCGCGCCACGGTGCCTTCTCGAGGGGCAACTACATCGTGGTGTGGCCGCACTCGGCAGCAAACCCTCTCGCATATGCAGACATGCCAGTACCACACTTTCCCGTCCACGCATTGAAGAACGCGAGGCCCGCATTCGCATCGCAAGATTAACGACAAACTTACGTATGGTCTACCAGCACCACTTCAGAGTTACAGAGAAAACGATGTACTTCCGCTCTAAGAGCGAATTTGGAATACAATATTGACAGGTGTTGAACGCGCGTTAGGAGACACGTTAGGAGCATCAACCAACGCTTCGCAGGCGCGACCCCAAGCACGGCTTCCGCGTGCCACGTATTCGGTACACAGTTTTCGCACTTGCAAGGTTTTGACAAACAATCATCAAACGCAACACTTTGCTCTATACAGAGCGTACATTTCGTCAGCTAGCTTTTTCGATTGCATTCCCGCACGCAACTTCGCCACAGGATCGACGGCGTTGTTGTCATGTTATAGCGAAGCTCCAGCTCGGCAGCCGCCGGCAGAAATCTATTTCCTCGCCAACTAACGCACCGAATTTGGTGCGCCTAATTGCGTGTAAAAGAAAACGTTCAAATCGCGCGCCTGCAACAGCGCAATTTTCAACTGATGCCGAGCTCTTCCTCATTTTTTTAATTATTCTCAGTGATTGTGGAAAACTGTGAAATGGAAGAGAGGAAAAAAAAAAAAAAGAGCAGTTCAAGTGTGCGCTTTAAAGCTCCGTCGCGCAGCAATGGAACCGGATTTGGAAATTCTGTTAATTGCACAAGGCGATATGTATAAAGGGAACACAATTTATACGCCTCGATAAGATATACCATTCATGCGTGAGTATGACTTTTACAATACCTTCATAGACATGAGAGGCGTTTTCGATGGGATGAAAATTTTTAGACAGAACTTGCGTTAGTTGTTGTGTGCAATTCACACGATCGCGGTACCGATTTGTATTGTTGAGATATGAAACTTTGTACTTCTTAACCTGCCAGTACTCGTGCATTATGGAAGGAAAAAAAGAAACGTCACCGCACCACCACACGTTTTTCTCACATGCAACAAGCTTCGTTTACATGGCTGCATTAGTTCTCTCGTGACAACCCGTTGTTTTCTCTTGGGTGTGTTCCGATGCATTACTTGGAGTTCACCTCCGAGCTACACGCACGACCCGTATGACCTCATTGCGCACTGTGTACGCCTTGCTTCGTCCTCGGCTATTCCCTTTGCACGCACATGCCAGTGAGTTCACAGTCGCAATCCATACATAAACAAGAGAAAAGAAATAACCAAAAGTGCCGAGTTTCTTCAAAGTAAGCGGCCCGTACATTTTCTCCGGCTGCTCCTTCCCCATTTGTTTACCTGTTGAGCCATCATCTCGCTTTGCTATACGTCAAGGCCATAGGCGCACACATTTCCCGGCGGCTTCGTGGGAGAAATGTAAAATAATTGGCGCGAGCTTGGCTTTCATTAAACGCAACACGAATGCGAAATCCGTGCGATGGCGACGGCCGGCGCGTGTCAGTTTCTCTTACCTTCGCGTGCCAATACATGCGACATGAGTGAGGGAGCAGCCGGTTCAAATTCGGAATCTTTCTGTACAGCAGCTTTCACATTTACGATTTTCCAGGGATGCAGCGGCAAGAGGTAGTCTTGTGCACTTTGGCGCTTCCACGCAATGACATTACGCAACCGCCTTACAGCGCATAAATACGCGTGGCACAAACTGCCAAAAGGACAAATGTTCACACGTAGGACAGGAGGCTCCATCTGGCGGCGAAGAGTTCGACAAATACGCGATGCACCGCTCAAATCGCCAAGCGGGCGGCCGCTCGTCTCCCGCTTGGCATGCACAAATACGTTGCTCGAAAAAGTTTGTTTTCTTTAAACGCAGCGCATGTCCAGCGCCCGCTTCCTTACCGATCTAAGTATATGGCGCGAACAAGGTCGCCCAGCATCACCTACGCGCACGCATGACGAAAGAGCGAGTCGTATACAAATAACGAGAGAAAATGAGCCTGCACTGTGAAAGCATATTTCTGTCTAGGCAAGCACACTTCACCGCTCTGCTCCTGTATTTTATTTTCCTCTTGTTTTGGGCGACTCGGGGGTGCATTGGCTTGCAAGAACCACATTGACCTCGAACCAACTGCTTATCACCTATAGCGCGCGCATAAGAAATCCCCCTGTGCACGAGTATTACAGACAACAGCACCAATGAAAACAGCACGCCCCTCGGTGTCTACCGCGCGCACCCTCGTCCACTTGAAT